>NW_026883496.1:0-48598 GCF_032173495.1 Musca vetustissima
TAAGTTGGAAGTTTTTGAAATTCGTACTAAATGGTACTAAATTTGGTACAATTTGAATTTTAGGTGAACCAATTGGGCTAGAATCATGAAATTTGGAGTCAGGATCATTGTTGAGAGTTTAAGATTTGAGATATGTAGGGAGTTTAAAAAAGTTGTACTAATGTGTACTAAATTTGGTACAATTTAAATAGTGGGTGAACCGATAGAGTTGGAATCCTGAAACTTGTATTTAGGATCAGTGTGGGGGGTAGGATTGGGGTATGCAAGAAGTTTGGGAATTAGTACTACTGTGTACTAAATTTGGTACAATTTGAATTGTGAGTGAACTGATAGAGTTTGAATCCTAAAACATGAATTTAGCATCACTGTGGGGGTGTAGGGCCGGGGTATGTAGGAAGTGTTGAAATTTTGTATTACTTTGTACTTAATTTTGTACAGTTTGAATTGTGGGCGAACCGATAGAATTGGTATCTTGAAACTTGGATTTAGGATCATTGTGGGGGGTTCGAATGGGGTATGTAGGAAGTTTTGGAAATGTGTACTAAATGGCACTAGATTTGGCACAGTTTGGATTAAAAGTTAACCGATAGAGCTGAAATCTTGAAATTGAGTAATAAGGTTTTCATTGGATTGCATGATGTAGGTAGTAATGCAAATTTGTACCTATGTGTATTAAATGGCACTAAATTTGAAACAAATTGGATTTAGGCGAACCGTTAGAATCCTGAAATTTGAAATTAAGATTGGGGTATGTGGGAAGTGTTGGAAATTCGTATGTTAATGTAGGAAGTTATGACAATTTATATATTTATGTTTACTAACTGGTACTTAATTTGGATTTGGGTGAAGCTATATTTGAAATTTGGAAATTTAACTAAATGACACAAAATTTTGTATAGTGCTTGATTTATTTTGCGGTCAGAATTTGTGTGTAGGGTTGAGTACTATAAGAGAACATTGGTACCAAACGGTTTTAAAAGTGTTAATATTGGTTGGTATTGGGTTTTAAATACTTCCCACATTCGCTGACGAAGTAGCGGGTATATGCTAGTCATTTATATAAAATCGGATGAAAATATATATGGGAGCTACATCTAAATCTGAACCGATTTCCACGAAATTTAGCTCACATCATTCTAGACTTAATTCAGTACGCTATGCCAAAATTCGTACAAATCGAATTATTTTCAGGGACATTGGTGCAACATTTACCTAAAATCGGGCGAAACTATATATGGGAGCTATATCTTAATCTGAACCGATTTTCACTAATTTCAATAGGTTTCGTCCTTGGGCCACATAAATGAGCTGTACCAAATTTCATCCATATCGGATTATAAATTCAACATCTACAGACGACAGACGGACATGCATAAATCGACTCAGAAAGTGGTTCTATGCATATTCTCAAAAGGAACCATGGGTCTAACTCGATTCCTTTTGTCTGTTACAAAAATATGCACAAAGACATGATGCCCTGTACCACAGATACAATTGTCCATTGTGATCATCCTTGGTATCTGAAAATAAAAAGAAAAGATAGTGGAAGAGAGGATCGATAGTCGGAGTTAGAGAGCCTAGAAAAGTGGTTACTTTAGCCATGTCAAATCCTTGACAAAGCCTATAATCTGATTGGGGTCTATTTTGGAGAAGAAAGTTAGGTTATTAATTTCATATCTTCCTAACTGTCTGTGTCTTCTGCCACCTAGCGATGGACATCTACATAGGATATGTTCAATAGCTCCTCTTCGTCCTCACATAGACGACAATAATCCTTTCGAAGACAGTGAACCCACTCGGCAAGCTCGTCGTCAATCTCATTCCCTTCTATGTTGCTGTGTCCGGGAACCCAACATAGATTAATATTTTATATAGATATAAATGGGACTAAAGTATATATGTTAACTATATTTAAATCTGAACAGATTCAAAGTTAACAAAAAGCATTGTAGACTAAATTCCATACCCGCTGCTAAATTTCGTGAATATAGAACAGTCATAGCCTCCTCGGCGCACCATTTACATGAAATCGGACGAAAATTCGCATACGCTAATCAGGATCTAATTCAGTACTCTGTACAAAATTTTGTCTCAATCGGATATAAATTGGCAGTATGGTGCTCCATTTATATAAAATCGGACGAAACTATAAATGGGACCTACATATAAATCTGAACCGCTTTCAACAAAACTTCACAGACGTCAACCTGTAGTAATTTCAATATCTAAATCTGAATCGATTTCAGCAAAACTTCGAATACATCAATCTGGACTTAATTCAGTACTCTGTGCAAAAATTTGTCTCAATCGGACAAAGATTGGTCGTATGGTGCCGATTTCAGAAAAAGCTGCAGGTCTTGAGAATTTTAAACAAGTTTCTCTCTATATACCACAGTAAGGGTGATTTTCTTTACATGACAGTTTATTCGAATAACAAAAACTGGCAATTTAAAAACAAATTGCGTCACTTACTCTATAAAAATTTATTTTTGTCAGGTTCGGAAATGAGCTATATGGGAACAGATTTAAGCACCCATATAATCATATCTCCCGATTTTCAGTATTTCCTACCAGAGGAAACAACTTTATCTAAAGGGGGTCATCTTTAGATAAAGTTTGACATGAATTTGCCCTGTTTTTTTAATTTCAGACAAGCGTAATCAATATAGTTCCACGTTTTGGATTTAAAATTTTTGAAAATATGCCCATTAAAAGTTGAGAAAATTCCTAGTTCGTATGCATTGTGCATTACAACATTCGTTTAGGAAACTCAGCTATATAGGTCCACTTTATGGTATATTCCCTATACATTATAATTCCGCTCAGTATTCATATCATCAAAAATCGAGACAGTACAATATTGTATGGGATTCTAGAAAATTTAACTATGACTCTATATCTGCACAGCTGTTGTAATCATACTACCTTCGAAAGTTATCAAGATACAAAACTAAAAGCTCAGGTTTGAAAATGAGCTATACTGGTTAGGCATAGACCCCATTTATTTTTACACCATTCCAAGTATTCCTTGGCTTGTAAATATTGTGTGTATTGGTTCACATTTTATTATAATACCGCCCTTGTAGTATAGTTCACTTGGGTCCTTAATTTCAGTAACTTTCAGTATACCAATAGTTGAGGCTATCAAAAGTAAGCATAATACCTTCGGAAGGTATAAAACCAGTGAGCGGAGCAGTATAGTCGGACGGGGCCGACCATATGATACCCTACACAACTACCACGAAAAGCACACTTTCGGTGGTTCTATATTCTGAGCCTGGGCAATATTTCGTGACATTTGCACCCTTTTTACGATTATAGATGAACAACTCCTCCTTCTAAGTCTTGCATATTTTCCAAAATGTTTTTTCTTGAAGTGAATTTTTATGCCATACAATAAAAAATTGGTCACTTTAGGTTTTGGTTGATTTGACCCTGGGAAAATTGACCGATCAACATCTAAATAGCCGATCTAAGTATTTGTCCGATCCCCTTCACCTTGTAAAATATGTGATGTTCTGTATATAATAATTGCCTCCAGAGCGACTAGAAAATCTGACAAAATTAAAGTTTTCGGTTCAGTGCACCCCTGAATGAAATCACAACTTCACCGAAAACTATAGGCGTCGTCCTTGACCATAATCGGAACTTCATGTACAATTTCAAAGCGATCAGCGCGACATTTCCGTCCTCTAATGGAGTAATAGTAATAATATGCACATTGTCACCTTTACTTAATTACGTATCACTCCCGCATCGGAGTACATACAGCCATATAATTGGTATCAATTTGAAGGTCAACAACTCATCTTGGACATACTATCAACACCTCGTATATACTTGCTTCAGGAGCAAGTACATACGCCTCAGAATAAACATTTTGTAATTTTTCACACAAAAATCAGGGTCCATTTGACCCGCTAAATATTCACCGATCTTTATCAAAACAGGCATGCTTATTCTTAGGCCCGATCCCCTTCTCCATGTAAAATTTCACGATGTTCGGACCATAACTGCGGCCTCTGGAGCGACCAGAAAAACCGACAAAAATTTATTATTTGGTCCATTTCATCCCCTAAATGTTATCCGATCTTTAAATAATAGGGGTCTTCATTGGCCAGAACCCATCCTACATGCAAAATTTCGTGAAGATTGGTCCATAACTGTGGTCTGTATCGTGTTTACAAATTATAATGGACAGACGGACGGACACACATGCCTATTTGGTACAAATTTGATTTGGAGGTACAAATGGAGCTAGAATACTGAAAATTGAAAGTAACATTACCGTCGGAGTATAGGATTGTGATATGTACGTAGTTTTGGAAATTTGTTACTTATGTGTACGAAAAGTACTAAATCGTAATATAATTGGTACAATTTGGATTTGGGTGAACCGATAGAGCGGAAACAATAAAATTTGGAGTCAGGATCACTGTAGGGGTGTAGGATTGGGGTCAGGACTCAGTTTAAGACATTATTACTTATGGGTACTAAATGGTACTAAATTTGGTACAATTTGAATTTTAGGTGAACAAATTGAGCTAGAATCATGAAATTTGGAGACAGGATCATTGTTGAGGTGTAAGATTGAGATATGTAGGGAGTTCTAAAAATTTATACTAATGTGTACTAAATTTGGTACAATTTAATTTATGGGTGAACCGATGGAATTGGAATCCTGAAACTGGATTTAGGGTCACTGTGGGGGTGTTGGTTTGAGTTAAGTAGGAAGTTTTGGAAATTCGTACCACTGTGTACTAAACTTGGTACAATTTGAATTGTGGGTGAACCGATAGAGTTGGAATCCTGAAATTTAGATTTTGAAGTACTGTGGGGGTGTTGGTTTGGGTTAAGTTGGAAGTTTTTGAAATTCGTACTAAATGGTACTAAATTTGGTACAATTTGAATTTTAGGTGAACCAATTGAGCTAGAATCATGAAATTTGGAGTCAGGATCATAGTTGAGGTTTAAGATTGAGATATGTAGGGAGTTTTAAAAATTTGTACTAATGTGTACTAAATTTGGTACAATTTTAATTGTGGGTGAACCGATGGAATTGGAATCCTGAAACTTGGATTTAGGATCACTGTGGGGGTGTTGGTTTGAGTTAAGTAGGAAGTTGTGGAAATTCGTACCACTGTGTACTAAATTTGGTACAATTTGAATTGTGGGTGAACCGATAGAGTTGGAATCCTGAAATTTAGATTTTAGAGCACTGTGGGGGTGTTGGTTTGGGTTAAGTTGGAAGTTTTTGAAATTCGTACTAAATGGTACTAAATTTGGTACAATTTGAATTTTAGGTGAACCAATTGGGCTAGAATCATGAAATTTGGAGTCAGGAACATTGTTGAGGTTTAAGATTGAGATATGTAGGGAGTTTAAAAAAGTTGTACTAATGTGTACTAAATTTGGTACAATTTAAATAGTGGGTGAACCGATAGAGTTGGAATCCTGAAACTTGTATTTAGGATCAGTGTGGGGGGTAGGATTGGGGTATGCAAGAAGTTTGGGAATTAGTACTACTGTGTACTAAATTTGGTACAATTTGAATTGTGAGTGAACTGATAGAGTTTGAATCCTAAAACATGAATTTAGCATCACTGTGGGGGTGTAGGGCCGGGGTATGTAGGAAGTGTTGAAATTTTGTATTACTTTGTACTTAATTTTGTACAGTTTGAATTGTGGGCGAACCGATAGAATTGGTATCTTGAAACTTGGATTTAGGATCATTGTGGGGGTGTAGGATTGGGGTATGTAGGAAGTTTTAAAAATTCGTACAAATGTGTACTAAATTTTGTACAATTTAAATTTTTGGTGCACCAATACAGCTGGAATCCTGAAATTTGGAGTTAGGGTTACAGTTTCAAAATAGTACCAAATGTGGATTTGAGTAAACCGACAGAGCTAGAATCTTGAAATTTGAAGTTAGGATCACTGTCGGGGTGTAGTATTGAGCTATGTAGAAAGTTTTGGACATTCGTAATAATGTTTACTAAATGGTACCAAATGGTGGTTAGGATCACTGTTGGGGGGTTCGAATGGGGTATGTAGGAAGTTTTGGAAATGTGTACTAAATGGCACTAGATTTGGCACAGTTTGGATTAAAAGTTAACCGATAGAGCTGAAATCTTGAAATTGAGTAATAAGGTTTTCATTGGATTGCATGATGTAGGTAGTAATGCAAATTTGTACCTATGTGTATTAAATGGCACTAAATTTGAAACAAATTGGATTTAGGCGAACCGTTAGAATCCTGAAATTTGAAATTAAGATTGGGGTATGTGGGAAGTGTTGGAAATTCGTATGTTAATGTAGGAAGTTATGACAATTTATATATTTATGTTTACTAACTGGTACTTAATTTGGATTTGGGTGAAGCTATATTTGAAATTTGGAAATTTAACTAAATGACACAAAATTTTGTATAGTGCTTGATTTATTTTGCGGTCAGAATTTGTGTGTAGGGTTGAGTACTATAAGAGAACATTGGTACCAAACGGTTTTAAAAGTGTTAATATTGGTTGGTATTGGGTTTTAAATACTTCCCACATTCGCTGACGAAGTAGCGGGTATATGCTAGTCATTTATATAAAATCGGATGAAAATATATATGGGAGCTACATCTAAATCTGAACCGATTTCCACGAAATTTAGCTCACATCATTCTAGACTTAATTCAGTACGCTATGCCAAAATTCGTACAAATCGAATTATTTTCAGGGACATTGGTGCAACATTTACCTAAAATCGGGCGAAACTATATATGGGAGCTATATCTTAATCTGAACCGATTTTCACTAATTTCAATAGGTTTCGTCCTTGGGCCACATAAATGAGCTGTACCAAATTTCATCCATATCGGATTATAAATTCAACATCTACAGACGACAGACGGACATGCATAAATCGACTCAGAAAGTGGTTCTATGCATATTCTCAAAAGGAACCATGGGTCTAACTCGATTCCTTTTGTCTGTTACAAAAATATGCACAAAGACATGATGCCCTGTACCACAGATACAATTGTCCATTGTGATCATCCTTGGTATCTGAAAATAAAAAGAAAAGATAGTGGAAGAGAGGATCGATAGTCGGAGTTAGAGAGCCTAGAAAAGTGGTTACTTTAGCCATGTCAAATCCTTGACAAAGCCTATAATCTGATTGGGGTCTATTTTGGAGAAGAAAGTTAGGTTATTAATTTCATATCTTCCTAACTGTCTGTGTCTTCTGCCACCTAGCGATGGACATCTACATAGGATATGTTCAATAGCTCCTCTTCGTCCTCACATAGACGACAATAATCCTTTCGAAGACAGTGAACCCACTCGGCAAGCTCGTCGTCAATCTCATTCCCTTCTATGTTGCTGTGTCCGGGAACCCAACATAGATTAATATTTTATATAGATATAAATGGGACTAAAGTATATATGTTAACTATATTTAAATCTGAACAGATTCAAAGTTAACAAAAAGCATTGTAGACTAAATTCCATACCCGCTGCTAAATTTCGTGAATATAGAACAGTCATAGCCTCCTCGGCGCACCATTTACATGAAATCGGACGAAAATTCGCATACGCTAATCAGGATCTAATTCAGTACTCTGTACAAAATTTTGTCTCAATCGGATATAAATTGGCAGTATGGTGCTCCATTTATATAAAATCGGACGAAACTATAAATGGGACCTACATATAAATCTGAACCGCTTTCAACAAAACTTCACAGACGTCAACCTGTAGTAATTTCAATATCTAAATCTGAATCGATTTCAGCAAAACTTCGAATACATCAATCTGGACTTAATTCAGTACTCTGTGCAAAAATTTGTCTCAATCGGACAAAGATTGGTCGTATGGTGCCGATTTCAGAAAAAGCTGCAGGTCTTGAGAATTTTAAACAAGTTTCTCTCTATATACCACAGTAAGGGTGATTTTCTTTACATGACAGTTTATTCGAATAACAAAAACTGGCAATTTAAAAACAAATTGCGTCACTTACTCTATAAAAATTTATTTTTGTCAGGTTCGGAAATGAGCTATATGGGAACAGATTTAAGCACCCATATAATCATATCTCCCGATTTTCAGTATTTCCTACCAGAGGAAACAACTTTATCTAAAGGGGGTCATCTTTAGATAAAGTTTGACATGAATTTGCCCTGTTTTTTTAATTTCAGACAAGCGTAATCAATATAGTTCCACGTTTTGGATTTAAAATTTTTGAAAATATGCCCATTAAAAGTTGAGAAAATTCCTAGTTCGTATGCATTGTGCATTACAACATTCGTTTAGGAAACTCAGCTATATAGGTCCACTTTATGGTATATTCCCTATACATTATAATTCCGCTCAGTATTCATATCATCAAAAATCGAGACAGTACAATATTGTATGGGATTCTAGAAAATTTAACTATGACTCTATATCTGCACAGCTGTTGTAATCATACTACCTTCGAAAGTTATCAAGATACAAAACTAAAAGCTCAGGTTTGAAAATGAGCTATACTGGTTAGGCATAGACCCCATTTATTTTTACACCATTCCAAGTATTCCTTGGCTTGTAAATATTGTGTGTATTGGTTCACATTTTATTATAATACCGCCCTTGTAGTATAGTTCACTTGGGTCCTTAATTTCAGTAACTTTCAGTATACCAATAGTTGAGGCTATCAAAAGTAAGCATAATACCTTCGGAAGGTATAAAACCAGTGAGCGGAGCAGTATAGTCGGACGGGGCCGACCATATGATACCCTACACAACTACCACGAAAAGCACACTTTCGGTGGTTCTATATTCTGAGCCTGGGCAATATTTCGTGACATTTGCACCCTTTTTACGATTATAGATGAACAACTCCTCCTTCTAAGTCTTGCATATTTTCCAAAATGTTTTTTCTTGAAGTGAATTTTTATGCCATACAATAAAAAATTGGTCACTTTAGGTTTTGGTTGATTTGACCCTGGGAAAATTGACCGATCAACATCTAAATAGCCGATCTAAGTATTTGTCCGATCCCCTTCACCTTGTAAAATATGTGATGTTCTGTATATAATAATTGCCTCCAGAGCGACTAGAAAATCTGACAAAATTAAAGTTTTCGGTTCAGTGCACCCCTGAATGAAATCACAACTTCACCGAAAACTATAGGCGTCGTCCTTGACCATAATCGGAACTTCATGTACAATTTCAAAGCGATCAGCGCGACATTTCCGTCCTCTAATGGAGTAATAGTAATAATATGCACATTGTCACCTTTACTTAATTACGTATCACTCCCGCATCGGAGTACATACAGCCATATAATTGGTATCAATTTGAAGGTCAACAACTCATCTTGGACATGCTATCAACATCTCGAGTACATGTCCTTTAGGAGCGAGTATATACGCCTCAGAATAAACATTTTGTAATTTTTCACACAAAAATCAGGGTCCATTTGACCCGCTAAATATTCACCGATCTTTATCAAAACAGGCATGCTTATTCTTAGGCCCGATCCCCTTCTCCATGTAAAATTTCACGATGTTCGGACCATAACTGCGGCCTCTGGAGCGACCAGAAAAACCGACAAAAATTTATTATTTGGTCCATTTCATCCCCTAAATGTTATCCGATCTTTAAATAATAGGGGTCTTCATTGGCCAGAACCCATCCTACATGCAAAATTTCGTGAAGATTGGTCCATAACTGTGGTCTGTATCGTGTTTACAAATTATAATGGACAGACGGACGGACACACATGCCTAGATCAACTCAGCTAGTCGAGATATGACGATCGGTATACTTAAAGGTGGGTCTAGGACCAATATTTCGCGGCGTTACAAACTTTTGGGGCTGCACAAAGCTATAATACCCTGACAACATAGTTGTGTAGGGTATAAATACAAAACGAAAAGGTTAGTTTCGAAAATGAGATATATTGGTTCAAAGGCATAGCTCCCGTCTAAGCGGTATTCCAAATATGCCTAGGTTTAAAAAATGTCTTTATAGGTCACTTTTTGGGTATATACGCAATATTATTATCCCGCCCTATTAATATAGTTATCGTAGGGTTGAGAGCTTCAATGCAAATAAATTTCCATATATCTTTCAAAAGATCGACCCGGTCCACTATGGGTCAGAGATCCCATTTACATATATGTAGCATAAATAGACTTTGATATTACTAAAGAAAATATGTATGTAAATACATATACATTTCTACTATTAACAAATACATTCATATTTCATATGTTTATTTTCAATAAATTGTTTGCTGGGCAGTAACCATTAGTTAATATACGATATGTTTCAGTTAGTTTCGTAGATTTTTAGCAAATAATTTATGACAAAATATATTTTCAAATTATTATAGGAAATTTTAGCCAAACAGTAACTCAAAAGAAAGAAAACTCTCACGGGCAACGTCAAACTGTCATGCAAGAGGATGGGGGAAGGGAACACTGATACACAACTTTTTTCTTCTACTGATTATGATACGTACGAATGAAGGAGGCGTATTAAGAAGTTATTTATGACTTATGCAACTAACCATAGTATCGCACACAGACACACACACACTCCGCCAAATACAATTTACCACCATCAGTTAATGGACGTACAAATCGTATCAACATTGAAAGCGGTGGCCACCACCATCAGTACCACCAACAGCCAGCCATAGCCACCATGATCGTCGGACATCCTCACGGTAGTAGTTGTAACATGGCTGATATTGCCAAACATTGTAGCCATGATAGGAAGTAATTAAAGTGGAAACTTCAACAACAACCAAACAATCATCCAACCCAGCCAGCCAGACATTTAGTCAGTCATTCACTCGTCCATTCATTCACCGAACCAGCCACCCAACCGAAAATATTTAATTTTTATGATTTAAGGAACTACGCTCCTCGATCCCGCACATTTATATGCTTTCTATTCATATGGAAGGTGTTTCTTGGGTATTTTCTTTTTTCATTTCGCCTTCTTACTTTCATCCCCCACTTTGTTGTTGGGGTGATTACCGGACACAAAGAGGAAATTAATTAACCGATTAAGTCAGCATTTTAAAAGTAAACAAATCTTATTTTTATGTTTTGAAGCCATTAGAAATTATTAACATTTCTTATGGCATTTTAAATGAACATTTCTTTTTCTTCGATTTTGGGATTTTCTTTTTTTTTTTTTTTTTTTGTGGGATGTACGGAAAATTTTAAATTATGTTTTGATTAAAGGTGATTGAGGGGAATTTTGTGTTGTTACTAGCACTTCGAAAAATTATTGTTAATGAGATAAATAATTCTGCGGAGTGGGTGGTAATATTGGGGATCATTATAAATATTGAAATGATTAGGCCTTGAAAAAATATTCTTTAAAAAATCCACGCCTTGGTTAGGCCTTGAAAAAGTATTCTTTAAAAAATCCACTCCTTGGTTAGGCCTTGAAAAAGTATTAGGCCTTGAAAAAGTATTCTTTAAAAAATCCACGCCTTGGTTAGGCCTTGAAAAAAATATTCTTTAAAAAATCCACGCCTTGGTTAGGCCTTGAAAAAAATATTCTTTAAAAAATCCACGCCTTGGTTAGGCCTTGAAAAAAATATTCTTTAAAAAATCCACGCCTTGGTTAGGCCTTGAAAAAAATATTCTTTAAAAAATCCACGCCTTGGTTAGGCCTTGAAAAAAATATTCTTTAAAAAATCCACGCCTTGGTTAGGCCTTGAAAAAAATATTCTTTAAAAAATCCACGCCTTGGTTAGGCCTTGAAAAAAATATTCTTTAAAAAATCCACGCCTTGGTTAGGCCTTGAAAAAAATATTCTTTAAAAAATCTACGCCTTGGTTAGGCCTTGAAAAAAATATTCTTTAAAAAATCTACGCCTTGGTTAGGCCTTGAAAAAAATATTCTTTAAAAAATCTACGCCTTGGTTAGGCCTTGAAAAAAATATTCTTTAAAAAATCTACGCCTTGGTTAGGCCTTGAAAAAATATTCTCTAAAAAATCCACGCCTTGGTTAGGCCTTGAAAAAACATTTTTTAAAAAATCGACGCCTTGGTTAGGCCTTGAAAAAAATATTCTTTAAAAAATCCACGCCTTGGTTAGGCCTTGAAAAAATATTCTTTAAAAAATCCACGCCTTGGTTAGGCCTTGAAAAAAATATTCTTTAAAAAATCCACGCCTTGGTTAGGCCTTGAAAAAAATATTCTTTAAAAAATCCACGCCTTGGTTAGGCCTTGAAAAAAATATTCTTTAAAAAATCCACGCCTTGGTTAGGCCTTGAAAAAAATATTTTTTAAAAAATCCACGCCTTGGTTAGGCCTTGAAAAAAATATTCTTTAAAAAATCCACGCCTTGGTTAGGCCTTGAAAAAAATATTCTTTAAAAAATCCACGCCTTGGTTAGGCCTTGAAAAAAATATTCTTTAAAAAATCCACGCCTTGGTTAGGCCTTGAAAAAAATATTCTTTAAAAAATCCACGCCTTGGTTAGGCCTTGAAAAAATATTGTTTAAAAAATCCACGCCTTGGTTAGGCCTTGAAAAAATATTCTTTTAAAAATCCAAGCCTTGGTTAGGCCTTGAAAAATTATTCTTTAAAAAAGCCACGCCTTGGTTAGGCCTTGAAAAAATAATTTTAATAACTCCAAGGATTTTACAGCATCAAGACCAAAAATAAATCCGAACTTTTAAGGTTTCAACTCAATTATACATATCCCCATATTTTGAAAATTCCCATTCCCTGACTCCATCTCGATAAAAAATTCTATTCCAAAAAAAAAAAAAAATCTGGCATTGCATGTAAATAGCCACCTACAAATGAACCAACTTTCTTTTTGTCTGTATGTGTGTGTGTGTGCTGACTTCAACTAATGGTAGCTGTAAATGCCTTACATGGTGGAAACAATTACCACGAAAGGTCCCTCGCCATGACTGTGACATTCACAAGATCGCCTACAAAGGTTTCATTAGCATGGTCGTCTGTCTGCGATTCAACCAATTCATTTGCAATTGTTGACTATTTTTCTTCTTTGTTTCGTTTTGGTTTATCAACCATGCCAGAGGAAAATTAAACTCCCAAAAAAACAACCGAAGGAAAGAAAAATAATTATAAAAAGTTAAATTAAAATGTTGTGTCTATTATTTTTTACCAATGCTGGTGCAAGTGGCAAAGTTTCATTTTGGCAGGTAAACTATGTGGAGGGGGATACCCAGTGAACATTTTCACATATAATCATGTGTAAGGACGAATTTTTAAGAGAATATTTTTTTCAAGGCCTAAACAAGGCGTGAATTTTTTTCAAAGCCTACCCTTACTTACTTACTTAGCTGACTTGTGACAGAACTTTCGTTCCATAAGCCGAGCTTAAAAAAGATTTTCAGGTGTGTCGGTCCTTTGTGCAGTTTTTCCAGATTGAAAAAAAACATATTCGGCAATGTTGTCTTCCACATGATCTTTCCATCTTATTCCCCTTCTGCGTGAAATATCAGCTGGTTCGCTTTTATATACCTTCTGGGCTAGGGCATCTTCATCCATTCTCACAACATGAGACGCTGCAGCTCAACGTAGTCGCTGCAGCTCAATACGTTTAACAATGTCGATGTCCGAGAATAGCTATTACAACTGATGGTTCATTCGACGGCGATATTCACCGTCAACGCAGACCGGCCAATAGATCTTTCGGAGAATTTTATCTCAAACACTCCAAGAGCTGCCTCATCTGTTTGCATAAGTACCCATGCTTCAGATCCATATAATAGCACGGGTAGTATCAGCGTCTTGTAGAGTGTGAGTTTGGTCTGGCGGGAGGTGGCCTTGCTTTTGAGTTGCTTACTCAGACCATAGTAACATCTGTTGGCCAAAACTATCCTTCTCCGAATTTCAAAACTGATGTCATTAGTTTTATTTATGGCGGTTCCGAGGTATATAAATCCTTTGACTACTTGGAAGCTGTAGTTCTCAAGTTCCACAGTTGGTCCAAGTCTACTGGACGTCTTGCGCGTTGACACCATCAACTTCGTCTTCCGTTTACTGCCGGACCCATTTCGGCAGATTCCTTCTCAATTTGTTCAAAGGTGGCTGTTACCGCTCTCAATGTTCGAACGATTATGTCGATGTCATTGGCGAGTAACATGTGTTGTTTGGTGTACCATTTCCGTTCACCCTTGCTTCTCGTATGACCTTTCCCTGCAGGATGTTAAAAAGGTCACACGACAAACCGTCATCTTGTCTGAAATCTCGTTCGGTATTAAAGGGCTCCGAGATGTCCTTTCCGACTTTAAATTCTGATCTTGTGCCACTTAAAGTTGTCCTGCATAGCCGAATTAATTTTTCAGGCATGCCAAACGCAGACATGGCTTTAAACAACTCTGAACGGATAGGGCTATCGAATGCGGCTTTATAGTCGACGAATATGTGGAATGTGTCGATGTGTTTTTCGTGGGTTTTTTCAGGATTTGGCGCAGAGTGAAAATCTGGTCGATGGTGGATTTGCCAGGTCTGAAGCCGCATTGGTATGGCCCAATAATGTCATTGACCATTGGCTTCATTCGTTCACACATCACGCTGTATAGCACTTTATATGGGATGGGGAGGAGACTTATTCCTCTATAGTTGGCACATATCGTCTTGTCTCCTTTTTTGTGCACGGGACACAGGATGCAGAGGTTCCAATCATTGGGCATGCTTTCCTCAAGCCAAATTGTACTAATCAACTGGTGCATGCTCCCTACCAGCATATGACCACCAGTCTAGAATAGTTCGGATTGTAAACCATCGGCACCTACTGCTTTATTATTCTTCTGCCGATTAAATGCTATTCTGACTTCATCTTGGCTAGGTGGTATACACTCTATACCGTCATCTATTATTTGTTCTGGGGTATCATCTTCACCGCTACTATTTGATACCAGAAGTTTTGCACCTTCCAGATGCTCAGCACGCTGTCTGTATCTGTCACCAGGTTTCCTTCTTTATCACTACAGGTGGATGTGCCTGCACCAAAGCCTTCGGTTTGGTGTTTTACTCGTTGGTAAAAATTTCGGACTTCATTCCGACTCCTGCACATCTCGATTTGCTCACGCTCACGTCTTGTTCTTTCTTCATTTTTCTGAAAATACGTTTCTTCTCTCTCCTTTTCTCCCGATAATTCTCCATCACATTACGTGTTGCTACTGTCTTCAGGGTTGCCGTATACGCTGCGTTTTTCACATCAGTAGCATTACGACACTCCTGATCGTACCATGGATTTCTTACTGGTGGTTTTTGGTACCCAAGTGTCGCTTTTGCTGCAGTTTGTAGGGAGAGGGCAATTCTTTGCCACTATGCTTCTATACTAGTATCGGGACAAGAAGTGCTTTCGTCAAGCAGGTGGATAAGTTGAGCGGAATAGGCCTCTGCTACCTGTTGTGTTTGCAGCTTTTCGACGAAGAGTTTCCGTGTTACATTAGATCGCACCTTTGCTGCTACATTAAGACGGGTGCGAACCTTGGCTGCCACAAGGTAATGGTCCGAATCGATATTCGCTCCTCGTATCGATCGAACGTCTAAAACACTGGACGAATGGCTTCCGTCTATCACAACATGATCAATTTGATTTCTCGTTGCTTGATCAGGAGAAATCCAGATGGCCTCGTATATATCGAGATGCTTGAATCTGGTGCTGCTAACAACTATGTTTTTTGTTGCCGCGAAGTTAATCAACCACATGCCGTTGTCGGATTTTTCTTGGTGGAGGCTGAATTTTCCGACAGTGGGACTAAAAATATTTTCTCTTCCGATTTGTGCATTAAAATCTTCTAGCAGAATTTTAATGTCATGTCCAGGGCAGCGGTCATATGCAGTTTCTAGGCGCTCGTAAAAATGTCTTTGGTCTGCTCATCTTTGTCTTTCGTCGGACCATGGGCGCAAATGAGACTGATGTAGAAGAACTTCGCTTTGTAATCACTCTACCGTCTAAACGAATTGAGATAGAACGCCAAAATTTTGCATAGAGTCGTCTTTTGTCTGCAGGCAGGTCAAGTTCGATGATGGGCTATATCGGTCCACGTTTAGGCATAGCTCCCATATAAGGGTACCAAATTTCTCCACTAAAAATTAGAAATATAGGTCCACTTTTTCTGGTAGCCCCCATAGGACGGTACGCCCCAATTTTCAGTATTTGGGGGGTTTTAACCGGATTCTTTCACCGAATTGGCTGTAATTTAGTACTTTGAGTTCTTATTGGGTATCAAATCTCTCCACAAAAAATTATAAATATAGGTCCATTTTTTCGGGTAGCCCTCATATAAGGGTACCCCCCAATTTTCTGTATTTTGGGGTTCTTGAGCCCATTTTTCAACCGAATTCGCTGTAATTTGGTATTTTGTAGTCACATATGGTAACAAATCTCCCTACCAAAAATTATTAATATTCACCCCGTTTTAGGGGTAGTCCCCTTATAACCCCCTTTTTTATTTTAAAATAGTTAGCTAATTGTTTCCGTGTATTCGGGTTATCCCATATAGCTGTATTCCACCATAGTAGGGGGGATATTCGGTAGACGACATTTTCAGTTCATAGCCCACATAGTATGGAATTCTAAAACGATTTAGTCGATTTAGTCATATGTTGTAATACTTTTTCTCTCGGAGGATATCGACATATGAACTAAAACGTGAGGTTTGATGTTTTAGTTTTGGAACTTGAGCTACATCGGCCCTTAATTAGGGCTAACCCCTTATATAATGAAAACACCAAGTAGTTGCTTATTCTTGTCGTTATATGTATGTTCCCTATATTTTCATTTCAAAAATTTGTCGGTATTTCTATGGTGGAGGGTATCCAAAATTCGGCCCGGCCGAACTTAATGCTTTTTTACTTGTTTTATAGTTCTTATGGGTTAACTCGCGGCAAAGCCTATTTTTTTCAAAGTCTACCCTAGGCATGGATTTTAATAAATATTTTTTTCAAAAGCCTAGTTAAGGCCTGGATTTTTTAAACAACATTTTGAGCGGAATAGGCCTCTGCTACCTGTTGTGTTTGCAGCTTTTCGACGAAGAGTTTCCGTGTTACATTAGATCGCACCTTTGCTGCTACATTAAGACGGGTGCGAACCTTGGCTGCCACAAGGTAATGGTCCGAATCGATATTCGCTCCTCGTATCGATCGAACGTCTAAAACACTGGACGAATGGCTTCCGTCTATCACAACATGATCAATTTGATTTCTCGTTGCTTGATCAGGAGAAATCCAGATGGCCTTGTATATATCGAGATGCTTGAATCTGGTGCTGCTAACAACTATGTTTTTTGTTGCCGCGAAGTTAATCAACCACATGCCGTTGTCGGATTTTTCTTGGTGGAGGCTGAATTTTCCGACAGTGGGACTAAAAATATTTTCTCTTCCGATTTGTGCATTAAAATCTTCTAGCAGAATTTTAATGTCATGTCCAGGACAGCGGTCATATGCAGTTTCTAGGCGCTCGTAAAAATGTCTTTGGTCTGCTCATCTTTGTCTTTCGTCGGACCATGGGCGCAAATGAGACTGATGTACAAGAACTTCGCTTTGTAATCACTCTACCGTCTAAACGAATTGAGATAGAACGCCAAAATTTTGCATAGAGTCGTCTTTTGTCTGCAGGCAGGTCAAGTTCGATGATGGGCTATATCGGTCCACGTTTAGGCATAGCTCCCATATAAGGGTACCCCCAAATTTTCAGCATTTCGTGGTTCTTGAGCCCGTTTTTCAATTGAATTCGCTTAAATTTAGTAAAATTGGTTCTTTTTGGAAACCAAATTTCTCCACTAAAAATTAGAAATATAGGTCCACTTTTTCTGGTAGCCCCCATAGGACGGTACGTCCCAATTTTCAGTATTTGGGGGGTTTTAACCGGATTCTTTCACCGAATTGGCTGTAATTTAGTACTTTGAGTTCTTATTGGGTATCAAATCTCTCCACAAAAAATTATAAATATAGGTCCATTTTTTCGGGTAGCCCTCATATAAGGGTACCCCCCAATTTTCTGTATTTTGGGGTTCTTGAGCCCATTTTTCAACCGAATTCGCTGTAATTTGGTATTTTGTAGTCACATATGGTAACAAATCTCCCTACCAAAAATTATTAATATTCACGCCGTTTTAGGGGTAGTCCCCTTATAACCCCCTTTTTTATTTTAAAATAGTTAGCTGATTGTTTCCGTGTATTGGGGTTATCCCATATAGCTGTATTCCACCATAGTAGGGGGGATATTCGGTAGACGACATTTTCAGTTCATAGCCCACATAGTATGGAATTCTAAAACGATTTAGTCGATTTAGTCATATGTTGTAATACTTTTTCTCTCGGAGGATATCGACATATGAACTAAAACGTGAGGTTTGATGTTTTAGTTTTGGAACTTGAGCTACATCGGCCCTTAATTAGGGCTAACCCCTTATATAATGAAAACACCAAGTAGTTGCTTATTCTTGTCGTTATATGTATGTTCCCTATATTTTCATTTCAAAAATTTGTCGGTATTTCTATGGTGGAGGGTATCCAAAATTCGGCCCGGCCGAACTTAATGCTTTTTTACTTGTTTTATAGTTCTTATGGGTTAACTCGCGGCAAAGCCTATTTTTTTCAAAGTCTACCCTAGGCATGGATTTTAATAAATATTTTTTTCAAAAGCCTAGTTAAGGCCTGGATTTTTTAAACAACATTTTATTTTTCAAAATAAATATTTTCCAATTTTTTTAATTTCACATATTCCAACGAAAATGTTCACTGGGTTGCCACTGAGGCGTGCAGCGAAGAAATTGTTTATTTCATTAACTCGCCATCTGTATAAATTGCAATTAACATAAAGTTGACAATATTTTCATTACAATTGTCATTTGTCTGTGTGTGTGTCTGTCCGCTGTATCGTCTTTTTTGGCCAAACACCATCGTCGACTACTACAACTCCGGGCCGCTACTGCAGTACAAGTGTAATTATTTGCCTTTGGCAATATTTTTTTCGCCAATGCCGCAGTGACTATGATGGTGATGATGACGATGGTACGCAACATTAGCGGCTCATTGAACTCGAATTTCCATGGCTGTTGGTTGTTTTCCATTATTTTTCATTTGAGTTTTTTTCTCTCTACGCTGAGGTATGTTTCATTTAAGTGACAAATTTTATCTTTGTTTTTGTTTTCGTTGCTATTTGATTTGTTTTTATTTTTGTGTTCACAGCCTTCCGAACTTCGGTTTTGCAAATTTTTCACAGCCACAACAAATCTAACTTTCTTTTTTGCCGTTTGGTCGTAATTTAAGGGGTAACCGTCAATGGACGGACGCCACTTGCCACTGCTGCTGCTGTGTTGCTAATGAAAAAGTGACATTTTTAATGAAATATAAATTAGACAGAAGCCACGGCATAGAAAGTTTTTGTGAAAACTGAAAAAAATAACTTGAATAAGTTGCAAAATTAATCTACAAAAATCAAATTGAAGTAAAACAACTATGGCTAATGTATGGCTATGAGACGAACGAACAACAGGCAGCGAAGGAAAGAGTCTGCAGAGCAAAAGGCATATCCAAAGCACTGAAGAACTCTATGCCTTGGAAAAAATATTTTTTAAAAAATCCAAGGCTTGATATGTTTTGGAAAAAATATTCTTTAAAAAATCCAGGCCTTGGAAAACATATTTTTTTAAAGCCAAGTCTTGGAAAACCTGGCTTGCTTATAACCCCAAAACATATTTTTTATAAAAAAAATCCCCGCCTTGGTCATACCCTTGAAAAACATTTTTTAAAAAAACTATTCTTTAAAAAATCCACACCTTGGTTATGCCCTCAAAAAATATTTTTTTAAAAAACTATTCATTAAAAAATCCACGCTTTGGTCACGTTGTGATAGACGGAAAGCATTAATCCAGTGTATTAGACGTACAATCGATCCGAGGAGTGAATAACGATTCGGACCACTCCCTTGTAGCAGCCAAGGTTCGCACTCGTCTTGAATGTAGCAGAAAATATGGGATCTAACACAGCACGGAAACTTGACGACGAAAAACTGCAAACACAACTGGTAGCCGAGGCCTACTCCGCTCAACCTAGCCACCTGTTTGGCGAAAGCACTTCTTGTCCCGATAATAGTATAGAAGCATAATGGCAAAGAATTGCCCACTCCCTACAAACTGCAGCAAAAGCAACTCTTGGGTACCAAAAACCACCACCAAGAAACCTATGGTACGATCACGAGTGTCGTAATGCTTCTGATGTGAAAAACGCAGCGTATAGGGCAACCCTGCAGATAGTAGCAACACGTAATGTGATGGAGAGTTATCGGTAGAAAAGGAGAGAGGATAAACGTGTTTTAAGAAAGAACAAGAAAAACGTGAACGTAAGCAAATAGAGAATGAAGTCCGGAAATTTTACAAAATTTTACAAACGAGTAAAACACCAAACCGAAGGTTTTGGTGCAGGCACATCCTCCTGTAGAGATGAAGAAAGAAACCTGGTGACTGATGCAGACAGCGTGTTGAGGATCTGGAAGGAGCATTTTGAAAAGCTTCTGGTATCAAATAGTGGCGGTGAAGAAGATACCCCAGAACCAATAAGAGATGAGGTCATAAAAGCGAGGCCAAGATGAGGTCATAAAAGCAGTTAATCGGCTCAAGAACAATAAAGCAGCAGGAGCCGATGGGTTACCAGCCGAATTATTCAAGACTGGTGGTCAGATGCTGGTCAGGAGTATGCACCAGCTGATTAGTACAATTTGGCTAGAGGAATGCATGCCCAATGATTGGAACCTCAGCATCCTGTGTCCCGTGCACAAATAAGGAGACAAGACGATATGTGCGAAGTATAGAGGAATAAGTTTCCTTCCCATCGCATATAAAGAGCTATCCAGTGTGCTGTGTGAACGATTGAAGCCAATAGTCAATGACATCATTGGACCATACCAATGCAGCTTCAGACCTGACAAATCCACCATTGACCAGATTTTAACTCTGCTCCAAATCCTGGAAAAGACCCACGAAAGCCGCTTCGACTGCCCTGTCCGTTCAGAGGTGTTTAAAGCCATGTCTACGTTCGGCATTCCTGCAAAATTAATACGGCTATGCAGGATAACTTTAACAGGCACAAGGTCAGCAGTTAAAGTCGGAAAGGACCTATCGGAGCCCTTCAGTACCGAAAGAGGATTCAGACAAGGTGACTGTTTGTCGTCTGATCTTTTTAACATCCGCCTGGAAAAGGTCATACGGGAGGCAAACATGAACAGAAATGACACTCTGTACAGCAAACAACACATATTACTCGCCTACGCCGATGACATCGATTGCGAGCGGTAACATCCACTTTTCAACAAATTTTAAAAGGAGGAGTCTGCCTATGTGGGTCCGGCAGTAAAACCAAGCTGATGGTATCAACGCGCCAGACGTCCAGTAGATTCGGACCAACTGTGGAACTTGATAACTACAGCTTCGAGGTAGTTGAAGATTTTATATACCTTTGTACCGCCATAAATAAAACGAATGACATCAAATTTGAAATTCGGAGAAGGATAGTGTTGGCCAACAGATGCTACAAAGTAAGCAGTTTAGAAACAAGGCCATCTGCCGCCAAACCAATCTCACACTCTACAAGGCGCTTATACTACCCGTGCTGTTATATGGATCTGAAGCATGGGTACTTGCGCCAGCAACTTTTTGAAAGAAAAATTCTCCGAAAGATCTACGGGCCGATCTGCGTCGACGGTGAAAATCGGCGTCGAATGAACCACGAGCTTTACAATTTGTACGCGGACATCGGCATAGTCAGTCGTATTGAGCTTCAGCGACTACGGTGACTAGGCCATGTTGTGCGAATGAATTAGAATGGCCCAGTTCCAGCAACGTACACAGGATCACCCGGTAGTACAAAATGAAAAAATCGCTGTTGTAAACATAAATTTACTGTGAAAAAAATCTTTAGTGCACCATTAACCTAAAATCAGGCGAAACTATACATGGGAGCTATATCTAAATCTGAACCGATTTTCACGAAACTTAGCGCACGTCTTTCTAGACTAGACGGACGGACGGACAGACGGACAGACATGCATAAATCGACTCAGAAAGTGATTCTATGAATATTCTCAAAAGGAACCATGGGTCTATCTCGATTCCTTTTGCCTGTTACAAACATATGCACAAAGACATAATACCCTGTACCACAGTGTGGTGAAGGGTATAAAAATCGATATCTTCGTAATTTTTTCTCTGAAAATATTTGTTTATGTTATTTATTTTTTCAACATTATTTCCGACCCACTTCAATATACATCCACGCATAGCCCTGTCCCTGTCCTTGTGTTTGTTTTTTGCTGTTTGATTCTAAAAATGCTAAACCACCAAAAAAAAACTAAGAACCCATCCGTCCATCCAGCCACACACAGATACCGAACTAGTAAAATAATAATAACAACAACAACAATATTAAGAAACATTCGATTACAAAATAGAACAACATACAGCCTCCTCTACTTCTTAGAATCTTCATAGATATGATAAGTTGACTGGTTGGCGGTCCGACTGGCTGGCTGGCTGACTGACAGAGTGATTCTGTTAAAGATGTTGTTTACCTTCATTTTTAACAACAGCATCGTTCGGTAATTTTTAGATTATATTTGAATAAATTTATGATGATGTTTCCCGCGCACGATGTGGTTCCCCAGTCCCCACTCGATGATTAGAACACTTTAGAAGCGGTAACATAGAACTCTTTGCTGATATGCCATCTAACCACTTCAAGAGAATCTATTTTTTTATTTGAATCTAATTAAATTAGAATTGTTGTTGTTGTGGTGCTTAATGCAAGTAAAGCACTGATCTGATTCTAAAACTTTTTTTTCGAAATGGAAGTCATCCACATTTTTATTCAGATAGCCCTCTTCTTAACTCTAATTAGCTGCTGATTTAGTTGGGCAATATTTGTGTGTGTGCACGTGTGTGTAAATGAGGTGCAGGTTTATGCATCACAGATTTTATGGCACTTGGCTCTCTTCAGTATTCAGAGCTTTGATAACCATATTTTAAATTATAACTAGATAAGCGTGTAGCTAGATGTTTGTTATAGAATTTTAGGTGTGAATCCACTTAGTGGTTTGGAAATAAACTGTGTATGTATATCTAAATGTGTTGCGGTCCAAACAAAGGATGTATTTCATTAATGAATTCTACATATCGTTCAAGTATCGTCAAAAAATCTTCATATTAATTTTATGCCATCTACCATAACATGGAGATCATTTATGGTTGCCATACGGTTCCAAATTTATTCATTTGAAATCCCATATAATAATCAGCCGCTATACAATTCAGAATTAAAGCTACATCAATGCATTAAGCTGGGTGGAAGGGGGCTAGATCATAGAGGGAATTTCTTGTTTATGATGTTACCCTTTGAGATCCTCACATCATTGTCACAAGTCCGCAATCAATATTATCTCCAGATCTAGTCTCCAACGAATATTTCCTGATATCAGATTTGAATTTGACTTTAATTTGTTTAATATCGATCGGGACGAACTTACAATGCACTCTACAATGTGGCTGCCATAGCAATATTACAAGGGAAACCAGTGAGCGGAGCAGTATAGTGGGACGGGGCCGACCATACGATACCCTACACAACTACCACGGAGCTCAAATTTTCTGCGGATGTTTATTCCGAGCCTGGGCAATATTTCGTGATATTTGCACCCTCTTGCCCGATTAGAGGTCCTAGCTCCCCTTCCTCACACTGACATATTTTCCGAATATTACGAGTATTCAGTACAGCTATTGTCCAGATTCCTTCATCATGGGTTGTGTTGTGATGTTCGGCTTTCATTTGTTGTATATAGATCGACTCGAAAATAACACAAACAATTAAGTTTTCGGTCCACTTCATTCCAAAATTTATATCTGATCATCAGTCAAAATTATAGGCGTTGTCCTTGACCATAACTGGAACCTCATGGAACATTTCAAAGCGATCAGCGCTATAGTTCCGCTATATAGAGTGATAATGGGTTACTAAATAATATACGAATACGGAGATACTTGTAAATATTTATGTGTAACTCCCACATCCGAGCACATACAACAATATATTTGGTATCAATTTAAAGGCTCTTGGATATAATATCAACTTCTCGGGTCTATGTCCTTCAGGGGTAAATATATACACTATAGAATACAAATTTTGTCATTTTTCACACAAAAGTCAGGATCCATTTGACCCGCTAAATATTGACCGATCTTTATCAAAACAGGCATGCTTATTCTTTGGCCCGATCCCCTCCTCCATGCAAAATTTCACGATGTTCGGGCCATTACTGCGGCCTCTGGAGCGACCAGAAAACCCGACAAAAATTTAGTATTTGGTCCATTTCATCCCCTAAATATTAACCGATCTTTCCCAAAAACAATAGGGCCATTGGCCAGAACCCATCCTACATGCACACATGTCTAGATCGACTCAGCTAGTCGAGATATGACGATCGGTATACTTAAAGGTGGGTCTAGGACCAATATTTCGCGGCGTTACAAACTTTTGGGGCTGCACAAAGCTATAATACACTGACAACATAGTTGTGTAGGGTATAAAAAGCGTTAAGTATACTGAAAGATACTTAAATTGAAAATATAGGGAACATATCGAAAAGAGGACCTACACCGACAATTTTATAAACCGATTTATGTAAACCATTATGTACACCAAATACAAATTTCAGCAATTTTTAATAGGGATTTTTCCTAAAATCTGAAAATCCCAAAACGTGGACTGATACTGGATAATGCCTAATTAATGACCAATATAACCTAATTTCGAACCCAATATTTCTGTTTTGTATCTCAATACATTCCTTAAGGATTTAGGCATTTCATTATATGTGGGAGATGCCTAAATGCTGGCCGAAATATTTCATCATCGTCATAGAATTCCATGGTAGAATACGCCTATATAGCGACAACCCCAACACATGAGACAAATCTGATAACTAATTTAAAACAAATCAGAAAGGAAAGCTCAAAAGTCGGTCGGAACCTACTTTGGGTACATACAAGAAACGCTCATATGTACAATATCCATTAGATAGAATAGACATGGCATCTTTGGAGGACCATTGAAATGGAATCGGATGGAATGGATGGAAACTACGTGAAGATATTTGATAGATTTTATGAACTATATTTAAATACTCCATACACATACTAACCTGCAGTAACTTATGGTAATTAACGGTATGCAAAATTTTGTCTCAATCGGAAAACATTGACTGTATAGTGCTCCATTTACATAAAATCGGACGAAACTATATATGGGAGCTACATCTAAATTTTAAACCGATTTCAACATAACTTCGCATACATCAATCTGGACTTAATTCAGTACTCTGTGCAAAATGTTGACTCAACCGAGCTGTTTCTAAATCTGAACCGATTTCAACACAACTTGGCATAAATCAATCTAGATCTAATTCAGTGCTCTGTGCAAAATGTTGTCTCAATCCATTTACATAAAATAAGACGAAACTATATACGGGAGCTATATCTAAATCTGAACAGATTTTCTCCAATTTCAATAGGGTTGAGCCAAATAAGTGACATGTGCCAAATTTCCTCTCAATCGGATTCTATGCATATTCTCAAAATGAACCATGGGTCTATCTCGATTCGTTTTGCCTGTTACAAACATATGCACAAAGACATAATACCCTGCACTACAGTGTGGTGAAGGGTATAAAAACTAGAACCTTGAGGGCATTTCGTGGAGAAACCTATAGTCTTGTCGTAAAAATCACCCTCTGACATTCTCACATCAATATATTCATCGTTCTCACAAGTCTATATTCATCGTTCTCTTTAAATCTAGTCTCCAACGACTATCTCTCGATCTCTTTAATATTCCAACTAGAGGTTAAAATATTTTGATAGGTAGAAATGGGAGCTGTTACATGGAACTTAAACCGATATTGATCATTTTTGGTAGGAAAATTTGGCATCCTATGAGAACCGAAAAAAATCCAATTATAGCCAATTCGGTTAAAAAAAAAACGTGCCCAAAATACCGAATAATGGGTAGTACCATTATATGGTGTTTACCTGGAAACTTAGGTCTATATAAATAATTGTTGGCAGACAAAATATGTGCCCAGACTGGCCAAATAACGAAGTGTGCATAGGAACTACCGATATTGATAATTTTAAGATTTTTTACCCAGTGAGTATCCAACATACCAAATTACCGCTGATTCGTTTAAAAAATGTACCGTAATAAAATAGTAAAGTGATTGACTGACCGACTGATTGACTGACTTAACGATTAATCAAAGCCCAGGCGAAACGGCTAAAGCTACTATTTAGGGTGAGGTCACTCTTGGTCCAAAGGTGACAGATAAGGCTGGGTTTTCTTGGAAATTCGTACTAGAACGTAACGAAAAGTACTAAATATGGTAGCACTTGTGTTTGGCGAACCGGTAGAGCTAGAACTCTGAATTGATTGAGGGATTGAGGGTCACTGATAAAGTGTAGGATGGATGTAGCAAAGGGTTTTTGGAAATTCGATCTATAAGTATCCGTACTTACTTACTTAGCTGGCTTGTTACAGAACGGTTGTTCCATAAGCCGAGCTTAAGAAGGTTTCCAAGCGCGTCGGTCTTGTGCGCATATCCTCCAGTAGAAGACAACATCTCCATGCTCCGAGATGTTGTCTTCTACTTGGTCTTTCTATCTTATTCGTGGCCTTCCCCTTCTGCGTGAACCATCACTAGGCTCGCTTTGAGCTGGGGCATTCTCATTCATTCGCACGACACGGCCTAGCCACCGTAGTCGCTGCAGCTCGATACGTCTGACTATGTCGATGTCCCCGTTTAAATTGTACAGATCTTTCGGAGAATATTTCAAAACTGATGTCATTAGTTTTTTTTATGGCGGTACCAAGGTATATAAAATCTTTAACTACCTCGAAGCTGTAGTTCTCAAGTTCCACAGTTGGTCCGAATCTACTGGATGTCTTGCGCGTTGATACCATCAGCTTGGTCTTCTCGATATTTACTGCTAGACAGACTTTGTTACCGCTCGCAGGTTTCCTTCTCCATCTCTACAGGAAGAAGTGCCTGCACCAAAACCTTCTATTGAAAGCGGAAAGTACAGGTCGCATTTATGATACGAATTGGATGAAATTTGGCACAGCTCATTTATTTGGCCCAAAGACGAATCCTATTGTAATTTGGAAAATTCGGCTCAGATTTAGATATAGCTTCAATACATATTTTCGTCCGATTTACTGTAAATGGTGCAACAAAGTCTTAATATATCTTTCTATTTGCACGAAATTTGGCGTAACGCACTGAATTGAGTCAAGAATGATGTGTGCTGAGTTTCGTGGAAATCGGATCAGATTTAGATATAGCTTCCATATATATTTTCGTCCGATTTAATGTAAATGGTGCACCAAGGTCCCTATAAAACTTTCGATTTGCGCGAAATTTGGTACGGCGTACTGAATTTAGTCTAGAATGATGTGTGCTGAGTTTCGGGGAAATCGGTTCAGATTTCTATATATCTCCCAAAAATATTTTCGTCCGATTTTATGAAAATGGTGCACCAAAGCCCCTATATTTCTTTCGATTTTTATGAAATTTTGCACAGAGTACTGAATTTAGTCTAGAATGATGTGTGTTATTTTTCATGAAAATCGGTTCAGATTTAGATATAGCTCCCTTATATATTTTCGTCCGATTTAAGGTAAATAGTGCACACAAAGTCTCAAACCTCTTTAGTATGTTAAAGGTACTAGCCAAATTTTCCACCAGATTAATTATTTCTAAATATAAAAAATATTTTATGTATGAATATTATTTGCAGTGCAGTCCTTGTTTTGACATACATAGCTCCCATTTATAGGTCTCGGCTCGACCATAATATTGAAAATATTTAAATATGTCGATGATATAAAAACTAGAATATTCTCTTTCTAATTATAGAACATGGAATACAGTTACTTGAGCTCCTACTGATAAAAATATTTATATTTAAAGAAAATGTTGGTGGAATACTCCCAAATATAGCAATACCTTAGTCTGTATAACACCAAACAGTCCTTAACACACACATACATACAACCAACTAATATTGTTAAATATATTTGTTTGCATATTCGCTTGTAATCTTGAAACGATCGACAAGTACACCGCCAGCCAGCATGTAATCGACCTGTACTCAGTCAGTCTATCCAGCCTAACCAACCAACCACTTCTGGCCGGGTAAACATTTCACAAACTGTGTCAATACATGGCAGACTGTTTAGTGTAATTTGTTTGCTGCTATTTTATGTTGCTCTTGCTTTTGTTGGTGTTGCTGTTGCACTTATAACAGTTGCCACAACAAAATTTGTGTTTTTTGTTAAACATTTCATCGTTTTTTAGAATCAATTTAAAACCAAAATAAACAAAACCCCGAAACACAACAAAAAATTAAATAATTAGGTCTCTGCCCAAAAATTTACCTCTGCTCTGAGCATCATTTATTCAAATTCATTGAGGTAATGTCGAATAACCAACCAAAGGCATTTATTTTCATCTATAACACATCTGCATAAATATGAGAGTGTGTGTATTTATGTGTGCATGTGTGTTTGTGCGTATGTTGGAAATGATAAGCAAATAGGCGACAGACCCTATGGCCTATGCGAACTGAAAATTTATGTAGATGATGATTTTGTTTTTCAATGTTGTTGTTGTTACTGTTGGTGTTCTTCTGATAAGACGACATGTTTATTTGTTACAATTAGAAAGATAGATTATATGTATGTCGAATATGTTTGTATGTAGAACACATTTGTTCCACGTTTTTTTTTTTTTTGTGGTGCGTCTGGTAGGTCAAAGACAAATTGCTTTTTTAGTTTCGAGTTCGTTTTTTTCTGTTCTTCTTCTTATAAAAACTATGTAAAATATGAAATACAGATTGTGGCTTTGTTCTTATGCAGATATGAAATTTCTCATGGTCCAATATTCTAACTGTACGGTAATTTGTTGGACCCTTCTTTACATGAATTGATTTCTATCAATCTATGCACATGCCATTTGCCAATCTATGTAAAATTGCATATCAATGATATGCATACCGGTATTCTATTAATATGGATTAATCTATATATTAATCTGAACTGATTTGATATAAAATCGGAGGATATTAGAGATATTTCTAAATCGGAAAGGATTTTAGGAATTTCAATAAGGTTCATCCCAAATAAATACCTGAGTAGCAGAGGGCATACGAAATGGTGGTGGTTAAAAGGTGGTTATAAAAAAGACTTATTTAAAAAACATGTGCAAGATATATTCCAAAGTATTGCTATTCGGGCTATGGCCTTCAAAACACTTAAATTTAACAATCACATGTACACCATAAATCGAATGTACCTCAAAAAATTATGTATATTTTCACTTGCAATTCTAAATGGGGTTTCTCAAGTTATTTTAGGTTTGATTCAATTTTTTTTAATTTTTTATACCCTTCACCATAGTATGGAGGGTATATTAATTTTGTTTTTCCGTTTGTAACTCATCGAAACAATCATTTCCGACCCTATAATGTAAATCTATTCTTGATCAGCGTAAAAATCTATGACGATATAGCCAAGTCCGTCTGTCTGTTGTAATCACTGGATCACCATAATTGCATAGAGTCGTATTTTGTCTGCAGGCAGGTCAACTTCGAAGATTGACCCCCCAAATTTCGGTATTTTGAGGTTCTTGAGCGCGTTTTTCAACCGAATTCACTGAAATTTGGTATTTTATAGTCGTATATGGTAACAAATCTTCCTACCAAAAATTATTAATATTCGCCCTCTTTTTGGGGTAGTCCCCAATAACCCCATTTTTATATTACAATAGTTATCTGATTTGTTTGGATTTGGTTCTAAGACTCTGTTGTAATTATTTCACCTGCGGAGGACATCGAGAACGTTGAACTATAGTCCACATTTAGGGCCAACCCCCATATAATGATACCTACCGATTTTCGGCATTTTTACAGGGTATTATGTCTTTGTGCATATGTCTGTAACAGGCGAGATAGACACATGGCTCCTTTTGAGAATATGCATAGAATCACTTTCTAAGTCGATTAATGCATGTCCGTCCGTCCGTACGTCTGTATGTCTGTCCAGGTCGCATTTATGATCCAAATTGGATGAAATATGCTCATTTGTTGGACCAAGGACGAACCCTGTTGGAATTGGGAAAAATCGGTTCAGATTTAGATATAGCTCCCATATATATTTTCGTCCGATTTTATGTAAATGGTATACAACAATCCCTATATATCTTTCGATTTGCACGAAATTTGACATAGCTTACTGAATTAGGTCTAGAATGATGTGTGTTAAGTTTCCTGAAAATCGGTCCAGATTTATATATACCTCAAATATATATTTTCGTCCAATTTTATGTAAATTGTATACAAAAATCCCTATATATCTTTCGATTTACACGAAATTTGGCATAGCGTAACAAATTAGCTCTAGAATGATGTGTGTTAAGTTTCGTGAAAATCGGTCCAGATTTAGATACAGCCTCCATATATATATTCGTCCGATTTTATGTAAATGATGTACCAAAGTCCCTATATATCTTTCGATTTGCACGAAATTTGGCATAGCGTAACAAATTAGCTCTAGAATGATGTGTGTTAAGTTTCCTGAAAATCGGCCCAGATTTAGAAAGAGCCCCATATATATTTGTTCGTCCGATTTTATGCAAATGGTGTACCAAAGTCCCTATATGTCTTTCGATTTGCACGAAATTTGGCATAGCGTAATGAATTATGTGTTAAAATTCCTGAAAATCGGTCCAGTTTTAGATATAGCTCCCATATATATATTTCCATTCCATTGCATAGCACATTGGATTGAAATCGCTGTAGGTTAACATATAGATTTTATAAATACTTTCATCCGATTTCATCAATTAAAGATTGTCCGATTGGGATGAAGTTGTGCACAACGTACCAAATTGATATCAGAATAACTTGTATTGGATTTTGTAAAATATATTCAGTTGTAGATATAACCGCTCTATGTTTTCATTGTTTCTTCGATCGAGATAATATTTTGGATAGCGCACTGTGCTGTAGCATAACAAATGGTGGATGCCACGGTTGCTCAAATACGTCCAGATTTACATATAGCTCTCATACATAATTCTGCTCGATTTCATACAAATTGTACAGCAAAGAATCTATGTCAGCCCGATTGACATGCAATTTTTCATAGATATGTGGTATAAAGATAAAATAAATTACATATTTAATTTAGTCCGATTCCATTTCAATGGAATCGTTTCAGTTGAAAAATGTGCATAGGAACATTAGAATGTCAATAGTGTAGCGGGACCTTAATCGTGTCCATATCAGGGACATAAAATGGTAATGCCTGAAATCCACAAAATACTATAACATTTGGATTTTCGCAATATGGCATTGATAAGATATGTTTGGAAGATTTCCCTCGCAATGAGAACCCAAAATTTGTGGATATCGTTATATGAGGCCTACACTAAATCGTGGACCGATATATCGCATTTTAAGTTTTGGACACAACGAGAGTCCCCTCTTCGTTCTCCCTTTCCGTGTGAAGACTTCCCACTTCTTCACCAGCAGTGTCTTGATTTGCAGACCAAAGACTCTAATACCCAACCTCCGATCAATATCATTGCCTTTAATTTAATGTAACATTTCCCCGCCCGCTTATGTAGACAAAAGTTTTTCCTAGTTTTGTCAGAGTTTTTATGCACTTTGCTGGCACAAATTCTAGCATTAGATAATCACCTTTGAATCCGTAGCATAACAATTTGCATAAGATGGGGGTTCCCTACCAATTGTTGCTAGCCTTTTTCACTTTCGTAGAGTCCGGTTAGTCCCTATGAAATGCCCTGTCTTTATGGAAGTATCTGGCGAAGAACGCGTATTCGTGATATTATAGCCAGCTTCGACGTTAATAAATTCTCGTAACAGTCTGTGCACTTCAGGTTATATTCTTATGACTTCGTGTTAAATCTGCCTTCTATTAATATCAGACGACGGGAAGCTCTTTTTATACCATCAGCCTTAGGGCTAATGAGGGCTGAAATATACATTTTGATATGGCAAAAATGTGCCTCAACGAAATATTAGTTTTAGACCCCCATATTTCCAAATCCAAATTGGAGTCGACTTACAAATTTCCTTCTGTGTGTGTGCGTTTTCATCCAAACATCGTTATAACTTAGTTCAAGTTCGAAGATCGGGAATATCGGTCCACTCCGTGTGGTACCTCGCACACAAAATGGTCAACATTTTCACGGTCTAGATTAAGTCCGAAGATGGGACCTATTGGTCCACTTCTTCTGGTAACTGCCCCACAAAGAGTCAAATAGTTCAATGTATATAAATTCAATATTAGGCGAAAGAAATGTCCGAATTTAATCGAACTATGCCAAACCTATTATCAACCTAGATCAAGTCCGAAGGTACTTGATCTAGACTTGGATCAGATCTCTCCCTCTGATATCTCCACAACAAATGGTCTATGTAAGTTTTTAATTTTAATTTGCTGCGAGTTGAATAACCGATGTGATCCGTGTGTAAAACCTCTTTGATAAAAACATATAGCTTATATAAAGCGAATAATAACACCTGTGTGTAACTCCGAGGACCTCCGTAACCATAAGCTGAGGGTATATGTCTGTCAGCAACGTCGACTGACACCTTATTACTTATCCTTATTTGCGGTTGTGGGTTTTGTCCTAATACCTAATACTCTTCGCCACTTCCCATGAAGTAGACGAAAGGCCAGGCTTACATTCCGAGCATCAGTTTGCTGTTATTCCTTGTTCCTCCGGTTCCTCCAGTTTTCGTTTCTTTCTGGCTGTGAGCTCGACAATATCCTTACTCACTTCCTGTGCCGTCTTATAAACCTCGATATTAAAAGACGAAGAAAGTTATTCTTATTCTCGTTTTCAGATTGGGAATCTGCGTATAAGTCGAAATAAATTAGCCCCAGTGGCCCTTAAATTTAGATTTATTTTTGATCATTAGCTGCGTGCTTGTAGCGATGCCTACGACTTCAGATGCCAAGACATTTACATCTGTAGGAGATGTTTGCTCACGATCGCAGGATGACGTCGGAGCATGACTAGTGAGCAGATCAACGGCTCCTGCTGTAACGACAGGTTTTCCGTTAGGCTGAAGTAAGCTCGCCGGAACCCACGGTTCGCAACAGAAAACAATGTTTATGAGCGAGAATAAATACGGGTTTTTAAGTTCTATCAAATGTTTATTTGGCAGGAAGCTTAAACACTAAGCAGACATAAGCTTCTTAATAGAGGATGTCTGATTAATAGGGGATCGCCGTCTGTATGAGTTTTTATTGTTAGCTTAGTCGTCTTTCGCGACCTGGTTAAATACTCTTTGCGAGAAATGTAATGGGATATTAGGATTTAGAGCTGGGCAAGTACTCTCACAACAGCTGGGATACGGATGTTTCAAATACGTGGGACTATTCTAAAGGAGAATGAAATATACTACAGGATTCAACGGCAATAGTCCTTAGTATGTATTCAAGCAAGGATACAGACCGATTCTATTGCAATAGACTCAAGCAAGGGTACGAAAAGATTCTACTGCAAGAGACATTAGTTGGCACTCCAGCTAGTGTACGGAAGGATACTACGACAAAAGGGCTTATTAAGTACTCAAGCAAGGATAAGGAAGGATTCTGCTGCAAGAGACCTTAATAAGTACTCAGGCAAGGATGCGGACGGATTCTACACAGGCAAGGGTATGACAGAATTCTGCTGCAATTAATAAGTAATCAAGCAATGATACGGAAGGATTCTGCGGTAAGGGACCAATATAAGTAATCAAACAATGATTCGGAAAGAATCTACTGCAAGAGACCTTAACTGTATTCTTGCAAGAATACGGAAGGATTCTACCCATACAAGGATACGAAAGGATTCTACTGCAAGAGATCTCTGGTACATTGTAGATTACATAATATTTTTGGAGAACATAGTCGGTATTCAAAATCGTTTATTGTAAATAATACCTCCATTTAGAGTATACCTACGGTGAAGTTTATAAATAAATCGGACCGGCTGAACTAACCTTCATTTTGATAAAAACCTTGTTGATGATAAACAGTTGCATTTTCCTTATAAAGTCAGAAATGTAATAGCCATCGGATCATCAGCTAGCTACACCATTTGTTTCAGGATTTTCAACAAAACATTTTTTGTTTTATCGGTCATTAAAATTTGTCGATAAAAACTATTTCAAAATATTTCAAATTTATTCAATTTGTGCTGGTCCAGAACGAAATATCGAATTTCAGTACTTCAAGAGAAAACATGCAGTTAAACAAATTCCACTGGGAATAATTCTCATGACATGGAGTGATTGATATTTCAAATACCGCTGTTCTCATTCCTTTTTGTTGTTTTTGTTGTTTTCACCCACAACCAATAAATATCATAATTATCACTAAAAACCCAATGGTCGATGGATATTAATTTCAAGAGTACAAGGACCCTTTCAAACTGTAAATGTACACCCGCGCACATCTCCTCCTCGTGCAATGGGAGTTTTATTATTTTCTAGTGTGTGTGTGTGTGGACACAGTAAAACATTTGCCGGTATTAAGTCCTGCTGGTCTTCCTCATGATATGATCGATCAATACGCACACACACACACATGTATTGTTATGAGTGTCTTTGGCCATTGTTAGGACTATCAATGATTACCATCACACCACAAATTGGGTTGGGAGTGCGCACTTCCATTTTTCTGAAATCGACCTGTTCTTATTCCCAAAGATGATCCCTTTTTCAGGCTGAGCGATTTCATGTGCAAAAAAAAAATCTTCAAAAATCTTTGAAATATACACATCCTTTCTCTTTCATAACAAAATATTCTCCTCTCCTGTCACGACAGCCGAATGAAGAATGATCGATGTGGGCTATCGTTTACAGTGTTTGACCTTTTTTTATTTGGGACGAACAATAGAAGGATCACAAAAACACACCACATTCCTGATGAAATATTTTTGTTGTTGTCTTCGTTTTTTATCAAACACCACAAACGACCTTCACAAGCGTGCAGACGAACTCAGAAACGTTTTATTTTGTTCGTAGTTGTTATACCCTTCCTTTACTAAGGAATTCCTCGAACTGTTTTTTCTTCTTGTGGAATCGACTTATGTGTGTGCGTGTATGTTCACTCTGTTTTGGGAATACATTCTAAATCTTACCTTCCAAAGCATAAACATTAAAAATTCCAAACGCATTGTGGCCTTTGAATTGCGGTACTTGTTCTTTGGTCTTTTTCCAGATTTCAGTAAAAAACGAGTGTTTCCAAGGCAATTAATCATGTCCATCGGATGTATCTAAATTTATTCGTATCGAGTAACAGGATTAAGTTTTTTTTTTCGTTTTTTTTCTACTCCTTATTTTGAACAATTTGTCTTCATATTGAAGGGTCAAACGAAATTTCGTGAGAATAAGATATGAGGGCATTCAACGTGGCTTCTAAGGAGCAATGCAGATTTTTTTCATGTGACCTGAAAAAGGTGAAGTATTTCCTTTTTCTCCTTAATATAAATACTTAGATTAGTCTTATATTCACTATGTGGAACTATGTCCCGCCCAATCACCAAGTGGTAGTGATATTATTTTATGTAGGGACCATACAAAAAGATCAACCGATATTTATAATTTTTTGTACTACCCACCATAGTATGGAGGGTATATAATTTTGTCATTCCGTTTGTAACTCATAGAAATAATTATTTCCGACCCTATACTATGTATATATTCTTGATCAGGGCAAAATTTTAAGACGATCTAGCCAGCGCATTTTTCCACCAAATTCGATATAATTTAGTTTTTTTGCCCAGGTTATCCAGCCGAATTCGCTTTAATTAAGTACTTAAGTTCTTCAAATCTCTTCACTAAAAATTATGAATATAACCCCAATGTTTAGTACTTTGGGGTTTTGACCACATTTTCCACCGAATTTGCTGTAATTTGGTATTTTGTAGTTGTATATTGTAACAAATATCCCTCTTAATTATTAATATTCGCCCACTTTTGGGGTAGTTTCAATATAACCCCATTTTTATATCAAAATCATTAAGGATCATCATAGTAGTGGGAATATTGTAGTCCAAATTGTCGGTAGATACAATGTCAGGTTCGAGAATTCTAAATATCGTCCCGCATTTAGACCTAGCCCCTATATAATACCTAACAATTTAATATGTAGACTGAAGGAAGGCATCGTGATAAAAAAGAAAATATTAAGTTCTAAATTGAGCTTTATCGGTCCTCAATTAAGCATAGCCCCTCATATAATGATAACTCCAAATATAATGATAAGTCCAACATGAGGTAATAAATATTTTTCACCCTTTAGGTATCGCCTAACATTTAACTTTGCCCTTTAAATTGCAGTATTTTGAGCATTTTATTCATATTTTGCACCCTACTATGCCTTATATATATCGGACCACAATTTGGGGTTTTTAGATTTTAAGAGGGGAAAAAAACAGTAAGGAAAGTAGTAAAGTCTAACTGGGTCGACTGTATGATACCCATCACCACTTTTGGATATATTCTACATATGTATCCTAACAGACGACGCGTTTTTGTTATATATCTATATCTGAACGGATTTCAGGGAAACTAACTAACCAGAGACTAATTTATATTATATATATATATATATATATATCAGTACGTTGTGTCAATCGGCCTAGCTATGGATCTTTTCACGAAGCTTAGCAACATCATTCTCGACTTAATTCAGTACCCTATACAAAAATTCGTGCAAATCGAAAGATATATAGGGACTTTGCTGCACCAATTACATAAAATCGGGGAGCTATATCTAAATCTGAACCGATTTTCACGAAACTTAGCACACGTCATTCTAGCCTTAATTCAGTACACTATGACAAAATTCGTGCAAATTAAAAGATTTCCAGGGACTTTGGTGCACCAATTACCTAAAATCGGGCGAAACTATATATAGGAGCTATATCTAAATCTGAACAGATTGCCTCGAAACTTTGCACACATCATTACAGACTTAATTCATTACACTATGCCATAATTCGTGGAAATCCAAAGATTTCCAGGGACTTTAGTGGACTATTTACTTAAAATCGGGCGAAGCTATATATATGCGCTATATCTAAATCTGAACCGATTTTCACGAATCTTTTCACACATTATTCTCACGAAACTTTGCACACATCATTCTAGACTTAATTTAGTATGCTGTGCCAAATTTCGTGCAAATCGAAATATATATAGGGACTTTGGTACACAATTTGCCTGAAATCGGACGAAGATATATATGGGAGCTATATCTAAATCTGAACTGATTTTCACTAAACTTGGCAGACATCATTCTGCACCTTATTCAGTACGCTATGCCAAAGTTCGTGCGAATCAAAAAAATTCCAGGTACTTAGTGGACTATTTTCCTAAAATCGGGCGAAGCTATATATGGGAGCTATATCTAAATCTGAACCGATTATCAGGAAACTTAACACACATCGTTGTAGACTCAATTCTGTACGCTATGCCAAACTTCGTGTAAATCGAAAGATATATAGCGACTGTGGTGCACCATTTACATTAAATCGGAAGAAAATATATATGGCAGCTATATCTAAATCTAAACCGATTTTTCGCAATTTTAATAGGGTTTGTCCTTGGGCCAAATGAAGGCAGACAAGCATAAATCGACTTAAAAAGTGATTCTATGCATATTCTCAAAAGTAGCCATTTGTCTATCTCGTTTCCTTTTGCCTGTTACAAACATATGGGCACTTCCGCCAAAAGGTAAACCAAAGTCGAAGAATTTGTTTCTTTAATTGTGCTTAAGTACGTAAAGTAAAGGCAAAAAATACAAACAAATACCACATTTGTCCTTTTTATACCCTACACAACTATGTTGTCAGGGTATTATAGCTTTGTGCAGCCCCAAAAGTTTGTAACGCCGCGAAATATTGGTCCTAGACCCACCTTTAAGTATACCGATCGTCATATCTCGACTAGCTGAGTCGATCTAGACATGTGTGTCCGTCCGTCTGTCCATTATAATTTGTAAACACGATACAGGCCACAGTTATGGACCAATCTTCACGAAATTTTGCATGTAGGATGGGTTCTGGCCAATGAAGACCCCTATTGTTTTTGGAAAAGATCGGTTAATATTTAGGGGATGAAATGGACCAAAAACTTTATTTTTGTCGGTTTTTCTGGTCGCTCCAGAGGCCGCAATTATGGCCCAAACACCGCGAATTTTTGCATGGAGAAGGGGATCGGGCCAAAGAATAAGCATGCCTGTTTTGATAAAGATCGGTCAATATTTAGCGGGTTAAATGGACCCTAACTTTTGTGTGAAAAATGACAAAATTTGTATTCTATAGCGTATATATTTACCATTGAAGGACATAGACCCGAGAAATTGATAGTATATCCAAGATGAGTGGTTGACCTTTAAATTGATACCAATTATATTGTCGTAGGTACTCGGATGCGGGAGTTACACTTAAATATTTACAGGTGCTTACGTATTCATATATTATTTAGTAACCTATTAGCAAACTGGAGGGCGGAAATATAGCGCTGATCGCTTTGAAATGTTCCATGAGGTTCCAGTTATGGTCAAGGACAGCGCCTAAAATGTTAAGTGATGATCAGAAAATATTTTTCGGATGAAGTGGACCGAAAAGTTAATTATTTGTACTTTTCGAGTCGAAAGCCGAACATCACCACACAACCCACGGTGAAGGGAATCTGGACAAGTAATTAGAGGTGCTGTACTGATTATTAGTAACATTTGCTGACCTCTAGCCAGTCAAAATTGTGCGAATATCGCGAAATATTGCCCAGTCTCAGAATATAGAACCACAGAAAGTTAGATTTTCATGGAAGTTGTGTAGGGTATCGTATGGTCGGCCCCGTCCGACTATACTGCTCCGCTCACTGGTTTCTTCTTGTTCTTAACATAAATACCAATTTAATGACTATAAATCCAGACACTGCAGAAATAAAAGCAGCAAATTTTAAAATGTCGCGTGAGTTCGATTTTGATTTATTTAAGATTTAAAATTTTATATTGCCTCTGAAAGTCGTGTAAGTGACTGCGGAAGTGCCCATATGCACAAAGACATAATACCCTGTACCACAGTGTGGTGAAGGGTATAAAAATCACATAATGTTTTAATTATGTGACTACTTCAAAGTCGATGTTTTTTCATACAAACCGTTATATATAAACCATAAGTCAAAATTTCAATATTCTAGATTTATTCCCAACATCAATAATGGTAAATTCCGTATACATTTAGAACTAGTTTCCTCCACTTTACGCTCCATTAAGACTCTTCGATTCAAATTTTAGAGTTCTAAAAATTCCCACAAAACCTACCTAAACACACACCAATGCACCAGTACTGCCCCATATACAAAATTTCATACTCACCAATATTGACCCAAATACAAAATTTCAAGATTCTACCTTAATTCGTTCACCCAATACAAATTATAATTGCTATGGTGCGGACTTTAGGTATTTTTGTTCATTCACCGTGGTACCGTTTTTAGTACTTTTTTCGATCCTCTGTAGTAGGAAATTCTACAAATCTAGCCTAACACACACACACACACATTTACAAAATACATGCAAAATTTGAGGATTCTAGTTTTAACCGTTTCTTGGAGCTGTTTTTACCCTTCACCACACTGTGGTACAGGGTATTATGTCTTTGTGCATATGTTTGTAACAGGCAAAAGGAAACGAGATAGACACATGGTTCCTTTTGAGAATATGCATAGAATCACTTTTTAATGTATTTCCGTCCATCTATCCGTCTGTCTGTCCATGTTAAATTGTAAACAAAGTACAGGTAGCATTTATAATCCGAATTGGATGAAATTCGGCACAGGTCACTTATTCGGCCCAAGGAAGAACCCTATTGAAATTGGGAAAAATCGGTTCAGATTTTGATATAGCTCCCATATATATTTTCGTCCGATATTAGGTAAATAGTGCACCAAGGTCCCTATATATCCTTCGATTTGCAAAAAAATTGGCATAGCGTACCGAATTAAGTCTAGAACGATGTGTGTTAAATTTCGTGAAAATCGGTTCAGATTTAGATATAGCTCCCATATATATTTTCGTCCGATTTTATGTAAATAGTGCACCTTCCTTCGATTTGCACGAAATTTGGCATAGCGTACTGAATTAAGTCTAGAACGATGTGTGTTAAATTTCGGTTCAGATTTCGATATAGCTCCCATATATATTTTCGTCCGATTAAATGTAAATAGTGCACCAAGGTCCCTATATATCCTTCGATTTGCACGAAATTTGGCATAGCGTACTGAATTAAGTCTAGAACGATGTGTGTAAAAGTCCCTATATATGCTTCGATTTGCACGAAATTTGTCATAGCGTACTAAATTGTGTCGAGAATAATGTGCGGTAAGTTTTAGATCGGTTCAGATTTCTATGTAGATCCCACATGTTCATATATATATTCCTCCGATTTTACATAAATGGCGCTCCAATCTCCTAATGTTTGTCCGATTAACACGAAATTTTGAACAATGTATCAAATTGGGACTTGAAATTGGTGCAGATACAGACATAGTTTCCATCTGTATTTCGAACGGGTGTCTGCGTGTATAAATTTTCCATAAATTGGTCCCATGGTACGCAGACGACTCGAAATCTGCTCGAATGAAATTAAATTTATCATAGGTTGCTTAAAGACATGCGTATGTTCCTTAGAGGAAACATTGACATGCAAATGTAAGGATACATATGCGCAATATACCCAAAGTGGTGAGGGGTATTATGTAGTCGGCCCAGTCCGACTTTACTACTTTCCTTACTGGTTTTTTTTTTTTTTTTTTTTGTTATAGAAGTCACCCTTTTACTACGCCTATAATAGGAATTTTCAAAAATTCATTCGTATTAACACTTTTCGTTTCCTTATAGTACACATTTCCACAAAGCCGTCCTGATCATACATACAAAATTTCACGATTCTAGTTTTAGCAGTTTTTTTTCCTGGGCGCTGATTTTTGGACGTAGTCATAACAATGCCTTTTTAGTACTTTTCGTACCCTTGTAGTTCCTTATGGGCCGTGAGATTATTGAACAGTTAGTAAAAATGTCAATGAACCGAAATAGCGGTTAATTTTAAAATAACACATCTTTTTTTGAAAACCGCGTTTCTGTTGTCGCAATTTTAAATAAATTCCTTAGAACTTTCATCATATAAATAGTACCAAAATGATATCGTCTATCTGTTGACTAGTGTGAATTTTGCGCGTGTTATACCATTCTCAGTTAATACACTAGTTCGTCGTCATACAATCGACATCAACCGAATATCGCGAAAACAAAGAAATTCATTCATTCATACTGACCACAAACAACAACAACAATAAAAGAAATATTGATGGCAAATCAACGAACAACCCAACAACACAAAAACTGTAACGCGGCCTTTTTAACCAGAAAAGGTATTTTTACACGAAAATTATTAAAAGGCAACAACAACAAAAAATTCCAAAACAGCCTAAAGAATGCAACAAAAATAACGAATCATATAAAAATACTGCATTAGACGACCCCAAGCCAATGAATTATGTTGTACGACTGTGTGTGTATGTGTGTGCGGCAGTACGTGTGGTGAGGTAACAACAACACGACCAACGAAGAAACGAAAGCAAAAAAAACACGAAATGATTATCAACGATTTTGTTTTGATTACCTTGTACGCAAACAAAACACCCTCGCCAGCCATACAACAAACATTGTGGAAAATCAACCACAAAAGAGAATCAACGATAAGTTGCCTCTGCAACATGTTCGAATCGAACACACTCAAACGATCAAACCAGCTATGGGTAGCGAGAATTGAGTCAGCCTGCCTGACCATATGTTCGTACGTTCGTTGGCAGCAAGCAACCGCAAGCATTTGAGTGGGAATAACAACAATACACAACAATGTCGTGATCATTCATTGCCTCAGTCGGCAAACGTATGCCAATGAGTGAACTTCAGCGAAACGGGTGAATGAGAGTTGAATGTGTTTGCAAACAACAACAACGACGCAAAGCAACAAAAACAAAACGCGCGCCGCGAGTGTAGTATTTTCAATCAATATTTTTTTGTTTTGAGCATGAATATGTGTGTGTATATAAAATTTTTTACTGAATGCAATTCATTTATAAAGAAAACAACAACAACAAAAAAGCTAATGAAAAATATTAATAAATAAAGAAAAAAACGAGAATTAAACGAAACGAAAAAGTAAATACAAATTTGTTGTTTTTTGGAAAACAAAACAAAATAAAAAGTAAGAAATAATATTTTTTTATTGGTGAATGATTTATTTGAATGAAAAAAAAATACAAAAAATAAAACAAAATCGAATGAAAGTTTTTAACGAAATTTCCCAAAACAAGTGTTTAAAAAATAAAAAAGCTCTGTGAAAAAAAAACAAATATTTCCAAAAAAGCTGACAAAAATATCGACAACTCTCAATGAAAAAAAAAATAAATAAAATATTGGAATTTTTTTGTTTAACTAAAATTTTTAAAGCTGAAAACTAAAAAAAGACAAGTCTGTCTGTCACTAAATGAAAACGTCAACAACAACAACGAGAAAAATCATAAAATAAATAAAAACCGAAAAAAACGTGTTCGCGTACGTCTCTTGATTTTTTTTTTTATTTTTTTGCGGTTTCGAAATCTCCGGTATAATATTTTTTATGGGCATATTTTGGTTATTTCTTGTGTTTTTTCCGTTCCGTTTCTCTCGCCAACAACAAGAAATATTGTGTGTGTGAGTTTTGTTGTTTTGAATGGTGACAACAATAATAAAACCCCATCATCATCAGCGTCATCATCAAATCGAAATAATAACAACAACATCAAAAAATATTTTATGGCATCAGCAACAACAACAACAACCAAGAAATTAAATAACATCCAAAATAGAAAATAATCAGAAAGAAACAACAAATCAAAAATTTAGTGCGTAACTAATTTTGCAATATCAGCGGCTGATAATACAACAACAACAACAAATAATAAGGAATGGAATAAAATATTTCAATTGCCAATTTGAAAAAAATGTAAGAAATTTTTATAAGCTAAAAAAAAATTAAAAAAATTATAAAAAAATAATTAAAATTAAAAATTTGCCCATTCATAATTTTGAAAAAAAGTGACGATTAATTTTATTTAAAAAATTTGAATTTTGAAAAAAGTGAGGATTTTTTTTGAAAAATTTGAATTTTGAAAAAAAGTGTGGATGTTTTTTTTTTTTTTTTTGAAAAAGTTCAATTTAAAAAAAGTGAGGATTTTTTTTTTAATAATTCAAAAAAAGTATGAGGGTTTCATTATTATTATTTTTTATTTTTTTTTAAGTTTTAATTTTAGAAAAACTAAGATTTTTTTTTGGAAAATTTTAATTTTGAAAAAAGTGGATTTTTTTTGAAAAATTTTAATTTTGAAAAAAGTGAGGATTAATTTTTTTTTTTGAAAAAAGTGAAATTTATTGTATATTGTTTGAAATTTTTATTAAAAAAATGTGAGGGTTCCATGTCTGTGTTCCCCCCACCAAGTGATGAGTTTTGTGTTTTGTGAATGGAAACAAAAAAAAAAAAATTCTGTAGTGCATTTTATCTCCTTGCCTACTTACTATGTAAAAAAGGGGTTTGTTTTCTTAAAGTATTTTTGTTACGGATTATTTGCTTCAATTCGTTTACCCTACTACTTCAAACAACCAACCAACCATTCATCGAACCCATAGTATTTTTTTCTTTACTGTGTATTTCCAACTTGTCTATCGAAATTCTTTGCTCCGCTCATACCTAGCCATTTAGTTTTGTTACGGTTTCAAGTGTTTTGTTGTTTTTGTTCACTAAATGAAATAATGACCAAAGAGATTATGTTTTGTATTTGTGGAACAAAAACAACAACAATTTCAGAAACAACAAGAATAAGAACATACCAAAATGTTGGCAAGAAATTCTAAAACATTGTCATTAGAATGGAGAAAAAAATACATTAGAATGAAATAAGAGGTAAATAAGGGAGGAGAGATGGAATTGTTTTAGATAAAAAAATTAAAATACAAATTATTAAATTGTAGAAAAAAACAAATCGTGTAAAGAAAATTAAATAATTATTTAAAATATATCGGAAAATTACTGAAATTTATTCGTAATAAAATAGCAAATAAAAAAAATAAATAAATAGATTTAAACAAGTGAAAAAGCGTTAAGTTCGGACGGGCCGAACTTTGGATATCCTCCACCATAGATATACTGAGAGGTACTTGAAATGAAAATATAGGGAACATACCAAAAAGTGACCTTTCTACAAACTGATTATGTAAACCATAATGTGCAAATTTCACCAAGTTTTAATGGATATTTATACCCTCAGCCTTATGGCTAATGAGGGTGTATACACATTGATACAGAGAAAATGTGCCTTATGGAAAGATTGGTTCTAGATCCATGTTTCTTTGGACCAAATCCGTTTCAGAAAATTTTGATTTCATTCAGACTTTGCCTATCTTATTATTTCTTCCAAACTTAGTTCAAGTTCGATGATGGTCCACACCATCTGGTACGTCCAACACACGGGCTAGGCCTATATAAATCCGGGCTATAGTTCATATATAATTCATTATAGAACCTTACGTTCTAGTTTTTTTTTTATCTCGATATCCTCCGCAGGTGAAATGATTACAACAGGGTCTTAGACCAAAACCCAAAACGCGGAACTAGTCAGATAATTATGTTAATATAATAAAAGGGGATTATATGGGGACTACGCCAAAAAGACCTCCCCCTTATTATTCATTTTTGGAGATTTGCTACCATATACAACTGCAAAATACCAAATTGCAGCGAATTCGGTTAAAAAACGCGCTCAAGAACCCCAAAATACCGAAAATTAGGGGTGCCCTTATATGGTGGCTACCAGAAAAAAATGGACCTATATTCATAATTTTTAGTGAAGAGTTTTGGAACCTATTAAAAACTCAAAATACTTAATTACAGCCAATTCGGTGGAAAAATTCGATCAAAACCCCCAAAAATACTGAAAATTAGTAGGTACCGTTATATGGGGACCTAGTGGACCTATATTTATAATTTTTATATATTGTTAACACTTTACAAAATAATAACAAAATGCTTGTTTTCCAAAATTAAAGAAAATAATAAAATAACAAACAATTTTAAAAGGCAGTTTGATATAAAAATTAAAAAAAAATAAAAACTTTTCATTTAAATCATTTTTAACCACCAAAAATTCTAGAATTTTTTTATGCAATTCCTGATTTTTTTTTTGGTAATAAATTCTATATTTACTATTTTTTAATGCCATAGTTGCCCTTTAAAAATAGTCGACTTAATTTATTCCCATTAAAAAAAGTGAAACCCTCCGCATTTTTATTAAAACACAAAATACTAAAAAAATGGTTTAGTTATTTCAAAGTACTTAATTTCATGTTAAAGTGTTTCAATTTTAAAGTGCAAAAAAAAACTATGCCATATTAAATTATTCTCTGAAGGCTAGTTTGGAATATTTGGTTTAATTTAAGATTTATTTGTGTCCTCTTATGTTCGTGTAATTGATTTTTTTTATAAAAAATAAGATATTAAAACAATTCTTATTAAGAATATTTAAAAAAATGCTGTTGTTTTCTTAACCCTTTCAGTGTTTTTGTCGAATATATTCGACATTTAAAATTACTCTCTTCCTTTGCAATTTTTCGGTTATCCTATGTACCGTTACAGTTGATGTCTTTATTTTTGCTGAAAGATAGACAAAACTGTCCGAGGGTTAAAATAAGAATTATTTTTTTCTAAACTCTGGGCCTTCATATGATTTTAAGTACAAAATTTTAGATTTGTATTCCGACAAAAATTTTCTTTGACACTGAAAGGGTTAAAATTGTGTTTTTTGTTTCGATTCACATAAAAAGTGTTGTTTTTTATATATAAGTAAATTTAATAATATTGATTCTTGGTGATGAGTCGTAATTTCCCGGTATTACATTTACTTGACATTGTTTTTTTTTTGTATTTGTATCGAAAGTCACAGTGACCGATAAATCTGATAAGAATATTCGATTACTTATCACAATGTTTTTTTGTGTGTGTAATGTTTACATTTTGGAGTATAAAAATTCAATGGAAATACTGAATGGTGGCTAAACCCTTGAATGGGACAGACAATTTTACAAAAAATGGGCATACAAATTTTAAAAAAGTTTCATAAAATTATTTGCAAAAAAAGAATTCCAAGTAATTATACCGGAAACCGAATTATGCGGCATGGATATTTTATGAAATTCATTATCAGTATGCCTAAAGACTAACTTTCAGATGGTATTTTGTTATAATTTAATAAAAATAATAAGGCAGCCCTGCAATATGTACTAAACTTCCATTGAATATTACTTATGAGGAATAGATGTTGGTGGTAAATACTTTATTAATAACATTTTCTTCATTCCATTTTAAACCCCCATTGAACTGCTTTAATCTTGAAATATTTTACATTTGTATTTTTTTTTTTCTTCCAAAGAGTACCTTTATTAAATTGCAATCAATTAAAATATTTTCTCTCTTTTTAAAAACATTTCACTTTTAGCGATCTCTAATAAAATTATTAAATTTTCTTCCCTTGTAGAAGCACTTTAAATTTTCTTCTTCCACCACTATCCAAGTACCAAAAGGAAACCCCTGTTCTTTCCACTCTACTTGTATTTCTCTTTTTTCTTTCATTTTTAATTAATTTCATTATTCTTATCACAAAAAACACATCTGTTTTGTCGTCGTTGCCGTCTTCGTCTTGTTTTGTTGTTGTGTCACCTAATTTGTACCAAGTTTTGTTTTTGCTTTTGTTTTTCTTGTCTGTGGTTAATATTCTCCACTTCAAATAAGTCATGCACACACACGCACACTATTCTTTGGCTCTCTAACTCCCTACGAGAAATTGCCACTCTCTCTCCCTCTTCTCCCACTGTGCCCTCTCAAGCACGTTATCTCGTATCTCTTCCCGTTAATAAGTAATTTGTTTTTATTTTCTGCTGCTTTTTGATCTGAATTAGAAAAGAAAGAAGTGGTTTTTTGTTAGTGTTGTTGTTGTTTTGTCTTCTTTTATTCATTAAAGTTTTGTTGTTGTTGTTACTACTATCTAATGTTGGTATCTTTGGCGCTCTGTGCACTTGGGTGTGTGTGTGTGCATGTGTGAGCCATTCAATTCAACAGGGTGCTCATATCGTCGTTGTCATATCAACTATAAACTAAAATATTATCGGGCTTTGGCTTTAATAGACAACAACAATAGCAATAACAACTACTACTGTCATTACAACAATAGTGCTAGAACAGCAAGAGCAGCCAGCAGGAGTAAGATACAAATACTAATAACAACAACAACAGCAAAATGACACTAGCACCTAGAGTATATACAATGATTATGACGGATCAAACGCCTGACAGATGGTAGAACGGACAGACATACGTTTGGTCGGTCGATCGGCCATATGAATAAATGAACTAAAGCTAACATTCCAGTTTTTTGTTTTAGTTTTTTTCTGTTTCTGCTGCTCTTTCAAAGTATTTAGTTGTTGCTGTTGTTGGCTGTTAGTGGTACTGCTGCTGCTGCTAATGAAGTTGATGATATTGGGTGGTGGTGCTGATCATGATAATGACGTTGATTATTGTTATATTAGTATTGGTGTTCGTTATTTAGTTGCTTGGTTTGGTTTGCTTCGGCTTGCTTACTACATGGTTAGTTAGCTATTTCTCCCATTATTGGTGTTGTTGTGTGTCTTCTTCTTCTTTTCATAGTTACAACAAATGTCACCACAAATATGTGTCGTTGTCGTCTCTTCTTTCTGTCACTGAAACTGATAACTCTCGATAACCTATTTCAAAGCATATATGCGTTGGGTCGTCGTCGTCGCTGTCGTTGTCATCGTGGTCGTGCATTTGTTTGTCGATCACCAACCATCATCGTCATCATCACCGAGGAAACGTAAACAAACGCATTGTTGTTATTATTATTACTTGGGAAGGGGTTGAGAGTGGGAGAGCTTAGCTCTCTCTCTCTCTCTTGCCTTGTTCACTCTCTCTCTCTCTCTCTCTCTCTCGTTTAACTGTTAGGTTTTGCTCCATCATGATATTCATTTGCCATCAATTAGTTAGGCTTCCCCCTTTAACATGCTCCCAATGGTACTTTTGTTTTTTTTTTTATTTCTGCCGGTATTCTGCATTCATTGAGAATTCTCGATTGATAACTGTTGTTGTTGTTCTTTAGAGAGGATTTGAAATGTATGTGGCTGAGGAAATGGAGTACTTAGAGAGCAAATTAAGAGAGATTATGAGGGATATTAATGAATACTTGAAACAATTGATTAACATTTAAGGTTTTATGGTAATTTTTGAAATAAAATTTAAAAAAATTAACCAAATTTAATAAGGAAAGGTAGAATAATTTAAAAAATATTTTCTATGTAAAAAAATCGAGAAATTAA
>NW_026883497.1:0-47880 GCF_032173495.1 Musca vetustissima
ACCTCCCGGTCATTGGCTGACATTTGTGACCAATACAGTTTCCACGATAGTGCAAGTGGTGGATCCTTCCAGATTTCATCATGTTCCTTCCAAATCCAATCCTGGTGAACCTACAAGGAAGGTCCAAATTTCTGCAAAACATATAATGTCGCAACCCGTGCGTGTGGCATCACTTGAAACTTCAGAATGATTAGCTCTCAACCTATGTATATTTTGATAAAACATAGACAAATTATTATTAGATTATCTTAATCGATCCAATTCTATTTTAATAACATCTGAATTAGAAAAGGATTTCGGAGGAGTAAATGCTCCAACTTGGGTTTTTGTATCGCAAGCGACGTAAGGAGCAGCCCGAGGAGGACATGAACAGCTTTTCATATGTTGCGCCGTGGCTTTTGAAAATAGATATTCCTTCTGTTACGACAAGAGGGATTTACAGCCGTTCAACTTTTATTTGCTCGTTTCTCTTGCGCTGGAACGTTCGCTTGTAGTGTTATATGTCTTCGACATTTTGTCCCACTTTTTTTTCAGAAAGTTGCATTCATAGTGTCAGTGGCTTAGTTGGAAGTCAATTGACATCAGTACACCAGAAGCTCCAGTGCAAAATGGAGCTTCTGGTGTACTGATGTCAACATATGAAAAGCTGTTCATGTCCTCCTCGGGCTGCTCCTTACGTCGCTTGCGGTACAAAAACCCAAGTTGGAGCATTTACTCCTCCGAAATCCTTTTCTAATTCAGATGTTATTAAAATAGAATTGGATCGATTAAGATAATCTAATAATAATTTGTCTATGTTTTATCAAAATATACATAGGTTGAGAGCTAATCATTCTGAAGTTTCAAGTGATGCCACACGCACGGGTTGCGACATTATATGTTTTGCAGAAATTTGGACCTTCCTTGTAGGTTCACCAGGATTGGATTTGGAAGGAACATGATGAAATCTGGAAGGATCCACCACTTGCACTATCGTGGAAACTGTATTGGCCACAAATGTCAGCCAATGACCGGGAGGTTTGGTCTGTCTAGCAGAACAAGGAATAATTGGAAATGTCTACATCGGAAGCATGGAATCGATCATTTCCGCCAAAAGGGCAGCCCCACAAAGTTCTAGTCGTGGAATGGACTATGTTTTGACTGGAGCAACTCTAGTTTTGGAATACCCCAGGTAAGTGGATATGGAGATATCCGCACATATATGGCTGCCGCGTATGCCTTTTCAGACGCATCGCAAAATCCATGAAACTGGACATAAGTAGAAAGAATATATTGGAGCCATCTTAAAATATTGACTCATTCGAGATTTGAATAATTGGAAAATTTTTCCAAGGGAACGCGACTTGCACGAATTGAATCAGGGTATCCTTCCTTGAAAGGAAGGCGAGCAACATATCTGCCATCTTTGTTTCTCGTATCTTCGCACAATCTATCTGAATCAGTTGTTAACCTCTGGACGGGAATATTCGCCACCTCCCAAAATCGACGAATTGTTTTATCTAATGATATCTCACAGAAGTTTGAGATAACGATGAACTGGGACGAAGTGAAAATAGGAAGCGGACCGGTGAGAATCCACTCTCTTGTCTCATTAATGAACCGCATATATTATACATGACTCCTGACCTCATTGGAACTTCTGTAGACCTTGCAGACGGCTTAATAAAGCTGGGAGAAGAAAGACGTAGGCAGGGTATGCGAAGAAATATTTCCAGATAATTGTAGAAAACAAATGCCTGGACTGACACTTGAACGGATTTTCCAAATCTCGAGCATAAAAGGATAGAACAAATCTTTCGAACGGAACCTGCAGACCGGACATCTTCACGTTTGTACGCTCATATGGTGAGTTTTGGAAAAACAATTTAGACATAAGTCTTGCCTTTTCACCTCAGATGTATGCTGCCATTGCATTAAACTCAGGGCATTCTCGAATAATATGTTCGGAATTGGGACACAATGAACATTTTGGAATCGAAACCTGGAACGAAATGAACTTTGAGCCTTTGGAATACGGACTAGAATTGGTGTTAGAGAGCATAAGTTTTGCCAAGCTAGCTGAAATCCTTAATTGGTAAGTAGGGCTCTATGAACTATATCACATGCTTCACCTTTTGTCTTCTGTGTCAAATGGAACGAGCACAACTGGACTGAGCCTGGAATTTTGTATGTACACGGCAGTGAACATTTTTCGGAAGGTGAAGACCTCGGAGTCACACGGAGGAATATTGAACGAATAGCTTGAACTGTGCTCAGAACGAATACCGGAACTAGGACCAGGAGATGTCAACGAATATTGGCGATGTTGAAGGTTCGTTTTGAACTGATTGTGCCCGGAATTCCCCTAAAATCTAATTTTAGCGGGTTAAACATGTACAATAAGTTACATAAATGCTGTTGTATTTTGCCCGGAATGTCTCTAACTAGGAAGCAGTCCCACCTTCACCGTATTCCTGCTCTCTGGTCTTCAGTTGCCCTATCGATCATAAATTGGTCAAAGGATAACGACTTAAATTCGGAAATTTGGTCCTTTATCAATTGCGGTGAAGTGATAGGAACATCATCATCGCCTTCGCCGTGACGATCAGTATTGCGTATAAACAAATCCAACGACATTTTAGATGGATGATTGAGAATACGGAATGAATAAATTTACGCCTCAAATCAATAGAAAAATCTATTTATTTTCAAGAAAGAATTATAGAAATAGATTTTCCCTAAAACCTTGTCGCTGTTGACGTAAAATAGCAAAATGTTATTAATCGATAAGGAATATGGAATAAAATTCCGAAAAATTAGGAAAAACGTCAAAAAATAAAAAATAAAGTATTTAGTCCACTGTATGAACTGGAACTTCGGACAAGTGAAGTAAAGACCAACTTTGAAAAATATATCCCGAAAGGTCATAAAACAACCCAATATTAAAGAGAAAATAGGAAAAAATATGGGTTTTCGATTATTTCCTTAAATAGAAGTGTGATATCTAGCGGCAGGATGCGGAACTAGGACAGTCACTGACCAAAAGGGATAAGAAATATTTATGACAAGTTAGGTAGACATGCAAAAATAAAAAAACATGTCAAGAAAAATCTTGCAAACCGGTGGTTTTATTAGTAATACTTTATTTATAAGGCGACAACTAGCGGCTGTAATGCACACTAAACACTCGTACGGATTTAGGTTAGTGAGGAGCAACATATATATATGAAATATATAACAAAGATTATGTGTCACAAACTACTTATAGCGCGACCATATAAACGGACTGACGTATAAGTAAAAAGCATGGCACAATAAATAGGCAGTCCATTTAGAGCAGCTGATGTCCTGATTACCTGTAAAAGTGCGTAATTTCTACTTGAATTCGATGTGCAATGTTGCCAACCATATGAAATATTATAAGGAAAAATTTGACAGATGGTCGAGACAAAACAATCGTTTTAGTTTTGATACGCCACCTCATTATTGCACCATGGTAGAGAGAATAACAAACAATATGCTACTCACTGTTGAGTTATAACAAACAGAATGACACTGCTTGTTTGCCTGAGTGGACAAACGATTCAACAGAGAAGAACTGGTAAATGAGTGTGGGTGTGTGTTTATACGATAATTGTTTTGTTGGTAGAGAGACTACACAGTACTGCTTAGTTTTCTAACAACAATTACTACTGGAGTAACAGATGGATAAGTATAAACACTATAAAGGGAAAGAGAACAATAAATAATTTAGCGGCAAAACGCAAAACAACGAAGAAATGAAAATAAAACACATTGTCGCGAGCTGGGAAAAATGGAATATGTGATTTTGATGAAAATAAATGTTAATTTAATAAATTTGTAGGGAATTAATGGAAAAATAAATGGAATATGGACTTGAATTGGATATAAAAAAATCAATTTAAATTGATAAAGTACTGTACGAAAAAAATAATATTTCTTGCAAATAAATAAGAACACTGTGCGTTGAATAGAAAAGCGAAAAATCTAATTGCCTATGACAAAACGGGCTTTGTTTTACACTCTGAATTGTTGTTGTTATTTTCTCAATTTGGAATAATAAAAGCACAAACTTGGCTTTGTTCTGATGAATTTGATGGATGAAATTAATGGATGGTGGAAAAAACAGCAATAAAATCCGGTTCGAAAAGGACCAAAATTATTTTGCCAATTATGGGGAATTCTGCGGGAAAACGCTGATTAATTTGCTGCTTTCGAACAGAAAATATAGATATAGAAATAGAAAATATAGAATATATAGATATAGAAATAAAACAAAACAGTCAGGCTGAATCCCAGTCATAGATATAGAAATAAAACAAAATAGTCAGGCTGAATCCCAGTTTGTTGTTTTTATAAAAAAAACAACTATTTATTAGTGGGGAATGTATGGTTGTTGTAGACGCAGGCACGGTTAAACTGTTTGGTTTGTTGCTGTATACTAGCAACACCAACAAAGTCGTTGTGTGCATTTGTCGCGATGTGACAACACACAACAGTGGGAAAGGTATGGTATTGTTTGTAAATGCCTTGTTAACCTCGAAGTGAGGCACCAGCGAAATTCTCATGCAGTTTATGTCGTTGGTCAGCTAAGCACTTCGCTTTGTTACAAGAGACATTTGGGTATGAAAGGTTTTGTGTATAGAAGCAATAGCTTCTGGGGAGAATATCCCAACAAAAAACTAAGGGAACTGATGAGGATCAGTGGCGTGATCCGCAACTATAGTCTTCCCTGCCTTACCCCTCGGCAAATAATGCCATACATTCCCCACTAATAAATAGTTGTTTTTTTATAAAAACAACAAACTGGGATTCAGCCTGACTATTTTGCAAAAACAAAGTACAAATGGTATCCCAAATAAACCGCTAACACTACTGAAATAAACCATGTATTAGAACAATTGTGGTTGTCTATTGATTTCAATTCGTAAAATTGAACTGCGCTTACCAGTGACGAACAATTGTGGTCGCAGGTTGCTAGAGAATATTTAAAAAGCATATAGAGGAGACACAACAATAAAGCGGCACCAACACTATCACAGCTTCTGGATGCACTCGAAACTTGGATCACGTAATTAGGGTTACCAGACCAGAATTTAGGGTATGTTATTAGGGTGACCAAATTGGAATTTCCGCATTTACACTATTTCTTCTCTTATATATGAATGGTTGACCGCATCTGTACTTTCCGCCGAGGGAGCCAAGTTCTTATTTTTTATTTTCCATGTCCATATGTTCTTTATTTAGTTAATATTTAAAATTTCCTTCTTTCAATTATTGAAACAATCTCATTAGTGTGATTATTGTTTCCACCTTGTTGCGGTGCTATCAAGTACTTTAATCGTTCTACTAATTCATTAGGATCATCCCAGTTAGGTTTGTTAAGATTTACATTCATTAAAACATTTACCGCTGCATGTATTCCACACTAACTTTTTAATAATTATTTTAAATTTATAACCCCTATTTGATTTAATTCGTTCATTGACATTACAGTTTATTTTATGAGCTAATTCGGATGAATCATAGTTTGGTATTATTTTACTGAAAGAATTAACGTTAACACTAATATTTAAATCTTATTATAGTAGTATAAATACATGAAATCCTTTTCTTCCATTGTCAATATCATTAACCGTAAGTAATCCATATGTTTCTTTCCACCATTTACAACATATTTCTTTGAATGTATCAAAACTCATATCACTTCCAACATGAGATTTACATATATGTCTCAAATTTAATTCATAATGATTAAATAAGTACGGAAATTTTTATCAACGAGTAAAACACCAAACTGAAGGCATTGTTACAGGCACATCCTCTTGCAGAGCTGAAGAAGAAAACCTACTCACAGGTACAGACAGCGTGTTGAGAATCTGGAAGGAGCATTTTGAAAATCTTCTGGTATCAAATAGTGGCGGTGAAGAAGATATTACGGTATAGAGTGAATACCACCTTGCCAAGACGAGGTCAGAACAGCAATCAATCGGCCGAAGAGTAATAAAGCAGTAGGAGCCGATGGGTTACCAGCAAAACTATTATAGACTGATGGTCAGATGTTGGGCAGGAGCATGCACCAGCTGATAGTACAAATTGGCATTCACCATTGACTAGATTTTCACTCTGGGCCAGATCCTGGAAAAACCCACGAAAAACACATCGACACATTCCACCTATTCATCGACTATAAAGCCGCATTCGAAAGCCCCATCCGTTCAGAGGTGTTTAAAGTCATGTCTGCTTTTAGCATTCCTGCAAAATTAATACGATTATGCAGGACAACTTTAACTGGTACAATGCAGCAATTGAAGTCGGAGCCCTTTCATACCGAACGTGGATTCAGACAAAGTGACAGTTTGTCGTGTGACCTGTTTAACATCCTGCTGGAAAAAATCATATGAGATGCAAATGTGAACAGAAATGGCACTCTGTGCACCAAACCACACATGTTACTCGCCTACGCCGACGACATCGACGTAATGGGTCGAACGAATTGAGAAGGAGTCTGCAAAAATGGGACTGGCAGTAAATGGCGAACAGACCAAGGCCTCCATATAACGGTACTCCTCAATACTCGGTATTTTGGACATTTTTTATTTACTGGAATTCAGCATTGGATTTTACCGGTTGCTACATAAACAATGTAGTTTTTTAGTCGCCGGAAAAAAATATTGACAGGTTTGGGCTGATTTTTGACTGAATACAATGTTACCTGTAACATCTGCTGACGTAGATACGGATCACTGGGATCCATTTTTGGTACACATTTGTCAACAACGTTGTAAGATCAGAGTATAGAAGATAAATCGTCGTTATCTTCTTGAAAAGAATTAAATAAATTCCTCAGTCGAATGATTTATTTATACTACGATTTCGAAAAGTAGAGTCCATAAAACATTCATGTATCCCAAGTTTAGAAGGCGTTCCCTCGGTAGGACATTCCGTCAAAATTCGCGCTGGTAGCCACACTTGTAATATTCGCAAAAGGCGACAGCAATCACTCTTGTATTCCAGAGTCTTCGTTTCTATCTGAACATCTGCCACAATTTCTGGTTGCACCCTATGACACTTCCCAGAAAATGTGTTCAATTTGATCGTTTTTCGGCTCGATTGTTCTTTAATTGTTGAAACATCTTCCTTCAGTACTCATTATCATTTCTTGCTTGCCCAATATTCCTTCAACATATGCTCACCTTTTCAATTGTAGACCTGTAGAGTTGTTCATAGGGGCAGATTTTTGCGACACAACGGAATAACCTGGGTTTCTTCCTACTCGAAAACACTATATTTGGCTGGATTTTTGGATAGACTTTTGTTTACATATAATTTCGTTAATAGGTTAATAGTTGTCATACATTGAGCAACCAATTAGAAGTGCAGCAATCTCGCCAATTTATTTGTAGTCTTGCAGAATTTGTTTGAGCGATTTTCATTCAAAGCGGAAATTAAATAATGTTTTTTAGCCTATGTATAGAATATTTAATGCTTTAAGGGGACCCCCCCATTCACGGCGACAAATTTTTTTCAGTTTTTCGAATCTACACTAATTCAGGAATGTCTTGAAGATGTAGTCGATGTATTGTGTCATCATCAAGTGACGGCAAGAGTGGCTCTCAAACTTTAAATGCATTTTTCTCAAAACAGTGTTTTACGAATGGCGGGCACGATAACTCAAAAACTAATAATCCAATCGGTTCCAAATTTTGACCCGTTTCTCTGGTAGTGTATAGCTATCGTATGAACTAGGATTAAGCCAATCGGTGAAGATCTTCCTTATTATACCCTCCACCATAGTATGGAGGGTATATTAATTTTGTCATTCCGTTTGTAACTCATCGAAATATTCATTTCCGACCCTATAAAGTATACATATTCTTGATCAGGGTTAAATTCTATGACGATCTAGCAATGTCCGTCCGTCTGTTGTAATCACGCTATCTTCTGAAGGAATTGAGATAGGCTGCGGTGAAGATCTTCCTTATTATACCCTCCACCAAGTATGGAGGGTATATTAATTTTGTCATTCCGTTTGTAACTCATCGAAATATTCATTTCCGACCCTATAAAGTATACATATTCTTGATCAGGGTTAAATTCTAAGACGATCTAGCCATGTCCGTCCGTCTGTTGTAATCACGCTATCTTCGGAAGGAATTGAGATAGGCTGCTGAAATTTTGCATAGGGTTGTCTTTTGTCTGCAGGCAGGTCAAGTTCGAAGATGGGGTATATCGGTCCACGTTCAGGCATAGCTCCCATACAAGGGTACCCCCAATTTTCGGTATTTTAGGTTTCTTGAGCGTGTTTTTCAACCGAATTCGCTGAAATTTGGAAAATTATTGGGTACTAAATATCTCCACATATAGGTTCACTTTTTCTGGTAGCCCCCATATAACGGTACCTCCTAATTTTCAGTATTTGCAACCGAATTGGACCTAATTTAGTATTTTGAATTCTTAATAGGTCCCAAATCTATCCACAAAAAATTATGAATGTAGGTCAATTTTTTCTGGTAGTCCCTTAATTGGCACCCTCAATTTTCGGTATTTTGGGGTTCTTGAGCGCGTTTTTCAACCGAATTCGCTAAAATTTGGTACATTGGGTTCGTTTTGGGTACAAAATGTCTCCACTACAAATTATAAATATCAGGGACCGAAAATAACAGTTATTTTTTAAAATGCGAACAAAAATATCTTCATGTTAGAGACATGGGACACCAATAGTGTCATATACCAATAGATTCGTATTGAGGATCCCATTAAGGATATTGAGTGGTCTTGAGAAAACACTCTCAGTTCCCATGTTAAGTATTATTTTTTAACGGAAAAAATAAACGTTGATTTTTAACTGTTAAAAATGATTTTTATTTTTTCCGTCAAAAATTAAAGTCTTTTTGGGATTTTTATTTTTTCCGTCAAAAATAAAAGTCTTTTTGGAACTTTTATATAATTATACCTCTTGAAGGATAGTATTGAGACACAAAACAAAAATATTGGGTTCGATGTTCCCTATATTTTCATTTTGAAGTATTTGTGAGTATACCTATGGCGGAGGGTATCAAAAGTCGGCCCGGCCGAACTTAACGCTTTTTCACTTGTTTTTTAGTCTGTTGTCAAAAATAGGCGAATTTCAAAAAAAAAAAAAATTGCAGAGGTCGGTCATTTTGTTAATTTTTGAGCGAAGTCAATATTCCGGATTCCGATGTTCCAGTGAGGAGTTATCATGCCTGCCATAAAAAATAAGGACTTTTTCTTTAATCCCATAAAACTACAACAAAACAATAACAATTTTTTTAAATTATTTTTCTTCTCTTTTTAATCTTCAATTATATATGTGTTAAGTTACAAACCTTAATATGCATTTGTATTCATTTACCAGCCCAATGAAAATCTTGAAAATTTGAAATCGAGAATGTTGGAGGTCCCCTTAAGACATGTTTTCTTGAGAAAAGGGATCAGCGTACTTTTGACTGTTTTTCATCATTCTCGAGACACTTGATATGAAGTTCTTTATGAAATGAACGTCTCCTTCGTCACAGGTTTTGTTTATATCGAAAAGTAAATAATATGATATTGAATTACACTAAAAATGCTCAGTAAAAGTGAACTACTATACCTATCGCTGGACCCTAGTTTAAATCGCGAAATTCGTCATGGTCGCAAATATACAATTTCGATACATTGAATACGGCAATGTATGCTTTCGATACGTCGTTTTCCCTTGCAGAGCATTGCTATTAACCGCCATAATTGAAGCCCATTGGGAGATCTTCTCTGAATATCCTCCAGGAGCCTTATTTGTCTAGTTTGGATGGTTTAGCTCTCTTTTACTACATATTTTAGAAGCTACATTCACATAGTTCGGATTCAGAGAAATGCTTTTCAATGCTGTGGTCGTAGGTTTTGACCACGTTCTTGCTTTCCAGCCCATCACAGCATCGCTGGCTTACTCTTGTTTCTCTTGAAACTCATATATTTTGCAATAAAGATTTGTAAATATTTATCCGCAAACCAATTCGTTTTTATTTGAATTTCATAGTTGGGTTTCACTGCTTCTGGGTATCACGCCTACAAATCCATGTTGTGGATTGCTTGTAATACATTTATGTTTATTAATGCATGGCAAAATTATTAAAGGTAGTTTCATTTGCTAAATGTAGATTTTGGCATTTTCAAAACAAGTTTGAATTTGAAACAGTAAACTTTTACATACGACAAATGGCATATTTTAAAATAGTGAAGTAAATTCCAATACTTATACAAATCTCTCTATCTCTATATATATAAAAATTACGTGTATGTTCGTGATCGATAAACTCAAAAACTACTGAACCGATTTGTACCAAATTGTATGTACATGCTCTATGGGACGTGAGGAGTGTTTCTGTGTAGTTTGAAATTCATCCGACAGATGGCGCGATATTTAGTTTTTTTGTGGTTTTTCACTATAATTCAAGAACTAATGCACCGATTTTGACCAAACTTTACGTATATGTCCTATGGGGCGTGAGTAGTGTTTTTGTGCTTAATTTTAAGTTCGTCCGACAGATGGCGCGATATATAGCTTCTTTGTGTTTTGCCCGATAAGAGATTGGGCGCTTAATCGGAGTGTGCCGACGCTAAGTATTCCGACACCGAGTCATACATAACCTGTTTTCGTAAAATACGCGAGGGACTCAAACAAAAAAAAGAATAACTTATCAAATTGACGCTAAGTATTCCGACACCGAGTCATACATAACCTGTTTTCGTAAAATACGCGAGGGAGTCAAACGAAAAAAGAATAACTTATCAAATTGAAGTAAAATTAATTTAAATCTATTTATAAAAATGATTTAAAAATATATAGTAACTCATCAATTGAGAACGCCGGCACCGATTTGACTCAAAATTTCTTTCACTTGCCTTGAGAAAAACATAAAAAGTCGGAGATTGGAGTAATTGATCACACAACTTTTATAGGATTTATTAATCGTATGTGATCAAAATAGGAACAGTAATTATCTTTTGAGACAAGAGTAGTTGGATCAAAACTTAACCTTCTACTTAAAAATGTTTGGTGGAATAAATTCGATCAATTGATAAACTGAAATACCACATATACTGACATAATTTAATATTCAACAATAACAATATTACTTATTTTACTGGAGTTTCAGTAAATGAAGGTTTACCGACATGAGGAAAAAAATATGCATAATATGTTTTGATTGTGGAAATTTGACGTACAATTTTGGTAAATAGGGTCTGAAATATATTTTCCATGAATTCGTTAATTTTGACCAATTAATAAGGCAAAACAACGTTTGCCGGGTCTGCTAGTATTTGTATAATATCTTACTTTATATATTCCGTTTGTTCTTTTTTTACTATCCTCTGTTATTAGTGAAGTTTTCTATGAGAAGAAAGGCAACATTTCATTTATAAACGATGAAACCAGTTGTTGTAGATTTTAATACAATATTTTTCGGTTAATTGACCCTACGGTAAATTGGTTTCCCCGCTTAATTGAACCACTGAATGGGGCAAACAAATATTGCATACGAAATCACATGTAAATTTCCTCGGACAATTAAACCCTGTTAATTGATCGCATATAAAGTGCTATCCAGTGTGCTGTGTGAACGATTGAAGCCAATGGTCAATGACATCATCGGACCATACCAATGCGGCTTCAGACCTGGCAAATCGACCATAGACCAGATTTTCACTCTGCGCCAAATCCTGGAAAAGACCCACGAAAAACACATCGACACATATCACCTATCTGTCGACTATAAAGCCGCATTCGACAGCCCTATCCGTTCAGAGGTGTTTAAAGCCATGTCTGCGTTCGGCATTCCTGCAAAATTAATACGGCTATGCAGGATAACTTTAAGTGGCACAAGGTCAGCCGTTAAAGTAGGAAAGGACCTATCGGAGCCCTTCACTACCGAACGAGGATTCAGACAAGGTGACAGTTTGTCGTGTGATCTTTTTAACATCCTACTGGAAAAGGTCATACGAAACGCAAAGGTGAACAGAAATGGCACTCTGTACACCAAACAACACCAGTTACTCGCCTACGCCGATATATATATATATATATATGCCAAAGTGGGTCTGGCAGTAAACGGCGAGAAGACCAAGCTGATGGTATCAACGCGCAAGACGTCCTGTAGACTCGGACCAACTGTGGAACTTGAGAACTACAGCTTCGAGGTAGTTAAAGACTTTATATACCTTGGTACCGCCATAAATAAAACGAATGATATCAGTTTTGAAATTCGGAGAAGGATTGTGATGGCCAACAGATGCTACTATGGTCTAAGTAAGCAGTTTAGAAACAAGGCCACCTCTCGCCAGACCAAACTCACACTTTACAAGACGCTGATACTACCCGTGCTATTATATGGATCAGAAGCATGGGTACTTGCGCAAGCAGATGAGGCAGCGCTTGGGGTGTTTGAGAGAAAAATTCTCCGAAAGATCTACGGGCCGATCTGCGTCGACGGTGAATATCGGCGTCGAATGAACCACGAGCTCTACAATTTATACGCAGACATCGACATAGTCAGTCGTATTGAGCTGCAGCGACTACGGTGGCTAGGCCATGTTGTGCGGATGAATGAAGAAGCCCCAGCTCAAAAGGCATATAAAAATGAGCCTACGGATGGTTCCCGTAGAAGGGGAAGGCCACGAATTAGATGGAAAGACCAAGTAGAAAACAACATCTTGGAACGTGGTCTTCCAAATTGGTGGACTTGCGCACAAGACCGGCGCGCTTGGAAATCTTTTTTAAGCTCGGCTTATGGAACAACCGTTCTGTAACAAGCCAGCTAAGTAAGTAAGTAATTGATTTTCCCGTTTAATTGGTGCAAAATTCATGTCATCAAAAATTAATTTCCTCTTATTTAAATTTTCTCTTATTATATTATTTAGATGAAATTTGGTAAACAACATTTGGCCCAAGGACGAACCCTTTTGAAATTGAGAAAAATCGGTTCAAATATATATATATATATATATATATATATATATATTCGTCCGATTTTATGTAAATGTGCACCGAAGCCCCTATATATTTCTCGATTACGAAAGTGGCATATCATACTGTATTATGACTAGAGTATTGTGTGCTAAATTTAGTGAAAATAGGTTCAGATTTAGATATAGCTACCAAATATATTTTCGTTCGATTTTATGTAAATGTTGTACCAAAACCCCTATATATTTTTCGATTTGCACGAAATTTTGCATAGCGTACTCAATTGAGTCTAGCATGATTTAGATATAGCTCCCATATATTTTTTTCCGGTTTAATGTAAATGGTGCAGCACAGTTCCTTTATATCTTTCGATTTGCACGTAATTTGGCATAGCGTACTGAATTGAGTCTAGAATGATGTGTGCTAACTTTCGCGAAAAACTGTTCAGATTTATATATATCTTCCATATATATATATATTCTAAATTTCTTTCGATTTGCCCGAAACTTTGCGTAGCGCACTGAATTGAGAATGATTTGTGCTATGTTTCGTGAAAATCGGTTCAGAACTAGATATAACTCTCATGCACAAATATTTTCATCCATTTTTATGTAAGTTGTATGCGAAAGACCCAAAGATTGTCGAATTAGCACACAATTTTGTACCATGTACTGAAGTTAATATAAATCAATATCGCACAAGTTTCGTTGAAATCGGTTTATATTTAGATATAGCTCCCATATATATTTTCGTCCGATTTAATGTAAATGGTGCACCAAACTTCCAATTTAGCATAGGTTGAATGGCATGAATTGATATTAGTCGGTTCACATAAATATAGATAGATAAAGATCACATATTTAAGTTCGTTCAATTTCATGTCAATGTTCCTTCGAAGAACGACGTCTATTAGGATACATATGTAGAATACCCCAAAAATTGTTAAGGGTATCATATAGTGAGCCCAGTCCGACTTTATTACTTTCCTAACTGGTTTTACAAACATACTTGACATAATTTATAAAAACACTATGGTTCATCTCTACTAATTGAAAACAATGGTTTATTGTCATTATTAAATTTGTCATTTCGTTTGCAACATATTCGTGGAAAAAATTATTAATATGCACCCAAGTTTCTGGGATGCACCCATATAACGGTATTTGCTACGTTTCTGAGGATTTGACGCGTTTCTCAATCTAATTTTGGTGTTTTGGTTTCTCATTGAATAACACATATCCGCACTAAAAATTGTTAATATTGACCAAGTTGCCCCAATATGACGGTACCCCCAGTATTCTGTATTTTAGGAACGTTTACCAACCGAATTAGCTGTAAAATGGTATTTTGGATTCTCATTGAATAAAAATATCCGTGCCAAAAACTATTAATATTAAGATAAGTATATGGGTCTATAATAAAGCCAAAGCCTCCATATAACGGTACTCCTCAATACTCGGTATTTTGGACATTTTTTTTATTTACTGGAATTCAGCATTGGATTTTAACGTTGGCTTCATAAACAATGTGGTTTTTTAGTCGCCGGAAAAAATTAATACAATGCCTGAATACAATGTTACATGTAGCAGCTGTGCGCTGTATTTATAAGAACTATAAAAATCGGTGTTAACGGTTGCATTTGTGCTGACGTAGATTTCGAAAAGTAGATTCCATAAAACATTTAGTTGATCATTAATTATGTCTGTATCCCAAGTTTAGAAGGCGTTCCCTCGGTAGGACATTCCGTCAAAATTCGCGCTGGTAGCCACACTTGTATTCTTTTTTAATTGTTGAAACATCTTCTTTCAGTAGACATTATCATTTCTTGCTTGCCCAATATTCCTTCAACATATGTTCACCTTTTCAATTGTAGACCTGTAGATTTGTTCATAGGGGCAGGTTTGTGCGACACAACGGAAAAACCTGGGTTCCTTCCTACTCGAAAACACTGGGTATCATGCATAAAACGTGAGCTTGAGCTTGGACTTGATTTTTTAGTAAAAGGAGCTTGTCGTATGCATAATAAAATTTGATGTACTTGCTTTTTCTCACTGCTCACGTTTGATCTCTTCTTGCTCAGTTTGAATTTAGAAATTGAAGTTGGATAAGATTGTTCTCATTTTCATATGCATAAAAACAAGCTTTTGCTTACTTTTGTGAGCTCTTGCTTAACTTTTGTGGAGCATGCTTTTTAGTTGACTCACGTACACTAAAAAGGAATAATGGCTGAATATTTTTACCACAAATAACTAAAAAATTTTATCAACAGCGTGAGTCAAATTTAGCAAGTGATGATAAAACAATTATAAATGGTGTAGCCACAAATATTGGAGTACATCAATCAACTGTGTCGGGAACAATTGCGGAAGTTGCAAAACTTATATCTGCCAAAGCAAGCGAGTGCATAAAATTCCCGAAAGATGCAGATCAAATAAGAGTAGGTCAAATGAATTGGCAAGCAAAGTATTGTTTCCATTTGCAATTGAAGTTATTGATTATACCCTACACAACTATGTTGTCAGGGTATTAAAGACCCACGATCGTCATATCTCGACTAGCTGATCTAGACATGTGTGTCCGTCCGTCTGTCCATTGTAATTTGTAAACACGGTACAGGCCACATTTATGGACCAATCTTCACGAAATTTTGCATGTAGGATGGGTTCTATCCAATGAAGACACCTATTTTTTTTGCTAAAGATCGGTTAATATTTAGGGGATGAAATGGACCAAATACATAATTTTTTTCGGTTTTTCTGGTTGATCCAGAGACCGCAATTAAATCCCAAACTTCGCGAAGTTTTGGAGAAGGGGTTCGCTATCTTCTAAAGGAATTGAGATAAGGTGTTGAAATTTTGCATAGGGCTGTCTTTTGTCTGCAGGCAGGTCAAGTTCGAAAATAGGGTATATCGGACCACGTTCAGGTCACGTTTTTTTACCTTGTATTATCTGTAGCTCTAGATTCCATTCTAATGCATTTTTTAACAATTTTACGATTTTCTAAATCACCGAAATTATTATATCTCCTCGATCATATCTTCTGTCATTTTAGTTGAATTTTATAGAACAAGCTTATGCTATGTCTTGGACAACTTTTTAATGCAATTCTTCATTATATTTTACCATAAATGCCACGTTGATCGGAGTTTTTCCACGCTGCGTATCATTTGTTTCTCCTTACTCTGTTGTCTGAGCACTCTCAATAGAACTGACTCGATCGAAACATTCCAACAAAGACAGAGGTCTAGTTTTTAGCTTGAAGCTCGGAGCAGATAAACCAGTATTTTTATGAACTGGAGTCTTATTTTAATTTCCTCTTATTATACAGGTAGAATTTATAATCCGATTTAGATGAAATTTGGTACACAACATTTGGCCCAAGGACGAACCCTTTTGAAATTGAGAAAAATCGGTTCAAAAATATATATTCGTATATATTTGTCCGATTTTATGTAAATGGTGCACCGAAGCCCCTATATATTTCTCGATTACGAAAGTGGCATATCATACTGTATTATGACTAGAGTATTGTGTGCTAAATTTAGTGAAAATAGGTTCAGATTTAGATATAGCTACCATATATATTTTCGTTCGATTTTATGTAAATGTTGTACCAAAACCCCTATATTTTTCGATTTGCACGAAATTTTGCATAGCGTACTCAATTGAGTCTAGCATGACGTGTGTTAAGTTTCGGGGAAATCGATCCAGATTTAGATATAGCTCCCATATATTTTTAATGTAAATGTTTAATATAAATGGTGCACCACAGTTCCTATATATCTTTCGATTTGCACGTAATTTGGCATAGCGTACTGAATTGAGTCTAGAATGATGTGTGCTAACTTTCGCGGAAAAATGTTCAGATTTAGATATATCGTCCATATATATATATATATATTCTAAATTTCTTTCGATTTGCCCGAAATTTTGCATAGCGCACTGAATTGAGAATGATTTGTGCTATGTTTCGTGAAAATCGGTTCAGAACTAGATATAATTCTCATGTACAAATATTTTCATCCATTTTTATGTAAGTTGTATGCGAAAGACCCAAAGTTTGTCCACTTAGCACACAATTTTGTACCATGTACTGAAGTTAATATAAACAATATCTGACAAGTTTCGTTGAAATCGATTTATATTTAGATATAGCTCCCATATATATTTTCGTCCGATTTAATGTAAATGGTGCACCAAACTTCCAATTTAGCATAGGTTTAGAATGGCATTCCTAACTGGTTTTACTTTCCTAACTGGTTTTACATACATACTTGACATAATTTATAAAAACACTATGGTTCATCTCTACTAATTGAAAACAATTGTTTATTGTCATTATTAAATTTGTCATTCCGTTTGCAACATATTCGTGGAAAAAATTATTGATATTCACCCAAGTTTCTGGGATGCACCCATATAACGGTATTTGATACGTTTCTGAGGATTTGACACGTTTCTCAATCTAATTTTGGTGTTTTGGGTTCTCATTGAATAACACATATCCGCACTAAAAATTTTTAATATTGACCAAGTTTCAGGGTTGCCCCAATATGACGGAACCCCCTGTATTCTGTATTATAGGAAAGTTTACCAACCGAATTAGCTGTAATATGGTATTTTGGATTCTCATTGAATAAAAATATCCGTGCCAAAAAATATTAATATTAAGCCAAATATATGGGTATATAATTAAGCCAAAGCCTCCATATAACGGTACTCCTCAATACTCGGTATTTTGGACATTTTTTTATTTACTGGAATTCAGCATTGGATTTTAACGTTGGCTTCATAAACAATGTAGTTTTTTAGTCGCCGGAAAAAATGAATACAATGACTGAATACAATGTTACATAATGCAAGTTTAGAAGGCGTTCCCTCGGTAGGACATTCCGTCAAAATTCGCGCTTGTAGCCACACTTGTAATATTCACAAAAAGGCGACATCAAGCACTCTTGCATTCCAGAGTCTTCGTTTCTATCGGAACATCTGCCACCATTTCTGGTGGCACCCTATGACACTTCCCAGAAAATGTGTTCAATTTGATAATTTTTCGCCTCGATTCTTCTTTAATTGTTGAAACATCTTCCTTCAGTAGACATTATCATTTCTTGCTTGCCCAATATTCCTTCAACATATCTTCACCTTTTCAATTGTAGACCTGTAGATTTGTTCATAGGGGCAGGTTTGTGCGACACAACGGAATAACCTGGGTTCCTTCCTACTCGAAAACTCTGGGTATCATGCATAAAACGTGAGCTTGAGCTTGGACTCGATTTTTTGAGTAAAAGGAGCTTGTCGTATGCATAATAAAATTTGATGTACTTGCTTTTCCTCACTGCTCACGTTTGATCTCTTCTTGCTCAGTTTGAATTTAGAAATTGAAGTTGTTCTCATTTTCATATGCATAAAAACAAGCTTTTGCTTACTTTTGTGAGCTCTTGCTTAACTTTTGTGGAGCATGCCTTTTAGTTGACTCACGTACACTAAAAAGGAATAATGGCTGAATATTTTTACCATAAATAACTAAAAAAATTTATCAACAGCGTAAGTAAAATTTAGCAAGTGATGTTAAAAAAAATTATAAATGGGGTAGCCACAAATATTGGAGTACATCAATCAACTGTGTCGCGAACAATTGCGGAAGTTGCTAAACTTATATCTGCCAAAGCAAGCGAGTGCATAAAATTCCCGAAAGATGCAGGTCAAATAAGAGTAGGTCAAATGAATTGGCAAGTAAAGTATTGTTTCCATTTGCAATTGAAGTTATTGATTATACCCTACACAACTATGTTGTCATGGTATTAAAGCTTTGTGCAGCCCCAAGACCGACCTAGACCCACGATCGTCATATCTGGACTAGCTGATCTAGACATGTGTGTCCGTCCGTCTGTCCATTATAATTTGTAAACACGGTACAGGCCACATTTATGGACCAATCTTCAGGAAATTTTGCATGTAGGATGGGTTCTATCCAATGAAGACCCCTATTTTTTTGCTGAAGATCGGTTAATATTTAGGGGATGAAATGGAACAATACATAATTTTTGTCGGTTTTTCTTGTTGATCCAGAGACCGCAATTAAATCTCAAACTTCGCGAATTTTTTCATGGAGAAGGGGTTCGGGCCAAAGAATAAGTATGCCTGTTTTGATAAAGATCGGCCAATATTTTGCGGGCTAAATGGACCCTGACTTCTGTGTGAAAAAATTCAAGAATTGTATTCTGTAGCGTATATTTTTAATCGACATAGACTACGGAAGTGGATAGTATATCCTAGATGAGTGCTTGGCCTTGAATTTGATACCAATTTTATTGTCGTATGTACTCGGATGCGGGAGTTACACTTAAATATTTACAGGTGCTTACGTATTCATATATTATTTAGTAACCCATTACCACACTAGGGGGCGAAAATATAATGCTTATCGCTTTGAAATTTTTCATGAGGATCCAGGTATGATCAAGGACAACGCCTTTTATTTTGGTGTGTGTCTTTTTTTCGAGTCGATCTGTAGGCCATAATTGTATGCCGAATATTACAACACAACCCACGGTGAAGGAAATCTGGACAAATAATTAGAAGGGCTGTACGGAATATTAGTCACATTTGTTGACCTCTGGTCGACATCTAGCCATAACTGTCCGTCTGTTGTAATCACGCAATCTTCTGAAGGAATTGGGATAAGGTGTTGAAATTTTGCATAGGGTTGTTTTTTGTCTGCAGGCAGGTCAAGTTCGAAAATGGGGTATATCGGTCACGTTCAGGTCACGTTTTTTTACCTTGTATTATCTGTAGCTTTAGATTCCATTCTAATGCATTTTTTAACAATTTTACGATTTTACAAATCACCGAAATTATTAGAACTCCTCGATCATATCTTCTGTCATTTTAGGTTGAATTTTATAGAACAAGCTTATGCTACGTCTTGGACAACTTTTTAATATATGTAATGTATCAAAAAGGAAAATTGTCGAATTTACTTTGATATTTTGATAGACCTACGCTAATTAACATTTATTTAATAAGATAACATCATAGTGGGGAAATAAAGTAAATTACCAATTTCAAAAAAAAAAAAAAAAAAATCAAACGAAGTTAGAAAAAAAACAAAAACTGGTCTATTGACTGAGCTCAATAATTGTAGCTTAAATGAAACTTAGGAATGTTATTCGGCAAAATGACAGAGAAAAGCCTTCTTCAAAGCAACGAAACCACACAAAGGCTGAAGTACATCAACGAATTTTCAGGTGGACGAAAAATAAAATAATGAATGTTACTAACATACTGAATTAATTATCTGGCCAATATAATTTTAACAAATAGATGGCGCTAGTGACAATTTTGGCCTTAATTCGCAAATAGATTTTCGGCAAAACAATCCTTGAGATATATGGCAAGTGCAACCCTTACAACCCCCCGCCAAAATCAGACTACGGGATATATGTATCCCAGAGGCTGATACACTTGCAAAAACATAGCACATTATCTATTGGCGTATATCTTTTGCATTGTACGTCTCCGCAGTCTTTCCTTGGAAGTTCTCCAGCTCATAATAGGAATTACCTAACTTCTTTCTTGCCCGAGCTTTAATGAAGGTAGGAACAAGCTTGGCATTGTAGCCTTGTTCAAAGTTACTTTGCTTAAAGTTTCTTCGGTATACCTCCTGCCCTTCTCGATATGATACTTCTTTCGACCTAAGGTTGTATGTTTTCTCATTCCTAAGAAATTGTTTGTGTCCTACGTCAGTAGCTCTCTTTGCAATGTATCCCTTGAATCATTGCGATCAAATTGGACAGATCGATCTTCCAACATTTGCATCTGACGTAGCATAGGTGCGCCATTGGTGATCATATTTTGGCAGAATACTAGTAATAGGGGGATGTACCTATGGCCGCATGCTTCGACGAACGGAGTCCCAATTGTTTTGATCAGGCTTAATATATGATTTCACTGCGGCTAAAACCGAACGGTTAATCCTCTCTGAGACGTTAGACTGTGGTGAGTGGATTGCAGTGAAAATATGATTAACCCCATATCGTTTTAGCAGTTGGATAAAACTTGACGATTTAAACTGTGAACCATTATCCGAAACTATGGATTCTAGGACACCAAATGTATGAAACAAATCGCACTCCAGGTTTGTTTACGATTATATCTGCCGTAATTTTTTTTATTGGCTTTACAAAGGGAAACTATAAAAATCCATGTGTTACCAAATTTGGACCTTGGATATGGTCCGAGGAAGTCTACATTTAACCGCTGGAAAAACCTAGAAGTTTCCGCAAACTTACCCATTGGAGGCCGTACCACCGTATTCTCGTGCTTGACTGACTTACAAACCTCGCAATTATTTAAATAAGCCCTTACACCGGACGCTAAGTTAGGCCAGAAGTAGTATTGGCGTATCCTAGCTATAGTTTTATTAATTAATACAGTTCGTCTATATATGAATCCATCCATTATTTTTATGTCAGGCAACTGATTAACTGTCTTCCCAATCTTGTTTAAGAGTTGTCGGTATTCATCTAATCGGAAGTGTGTAGAGCTTAGGACTACGTAAAACCCAGAGTCCTTTTCTATGTCAGACAGACTTTCCAGACCTAGAGCGGACATGTCCTCCGTCTTGGCTCTAGAAAGAGTATCAGGGACTATGTTCAGACTACCACGTCTTTGTATTCCTGCAATTTCAAAGCCCACCAAGCCAGCCGTGTACTTAGATCAGTCTGGGACATGAGCCACTTTAAAGACGCATGGTCAGTGATGATGGTGAACTCATGTACTTCGACTTATGGTCTAAACTTTTTAACACTCCGCATTGCTGCCAAGCATTCCTGTTCGGTGACTGAATAATTGCGTTGGGCTTTAATGAGTTTTTTCGACATAAAGGCGATAGGAACCTCTTCACCCTCCCCATTCTTCTGCACCAATAAGCTTCCTATACCTGTTTTTCTTGCATTGCAGTGTATATAGAAAGGCTGCGAAAAATTGGGGCTATGTAAAACAGGGGCTGAGCTCAAGTGTGGCTTCAAAACCTCAAAGCTTTTTGGGCTTCGTCGGTCCATACAAATCTTTTTTTACCTTGCAATAAGTCCGTTATATGCGTGGTAATCGAAGCATAGTCTCTAATAAACTTCATATACCATCCTGTCATTCCTAAAAACCTGCGTATTTGTTTTACCGATCTCGGAGCAGGAAATTCAGTAATGGCGGACACTTTTTCCGGATCGGTCCGAATAACCCTATTACCAAACACATGTCCTAAATATTTTACTTCAGGGACACAAAAATGGTTCTTTTCAACGTTAATGTTCAAACCAGATTCACGAATTTTCACTCCAGTAGATGAGCGAATTGCTATAATCCGTATAAAAGCGAAGTTCTTTTACATCAGTCTAATTTGCGCCCATGCTCCGACCGAAGAAAAAGATGAACAGACCAAAGACATATTTTACGAGCGCCTAGAAACAGCCTATGACCGTTGCCCTGGCCATGACATTAAAATTCTGCTAGGAGATTTTAATGCAAAAATCAGAAGGGAAAATATCTTTGGCCCCACCGTCGGAAAATTCAGCCTTCATGAAGAAACATCCGACAACGGCATGAGGTTGATTGACTTCGCGGCAGCAAAAAACATGGTAATTAGCAGCACCAGATTCAAGCATCTCGATATACACAAGGCCACCTGGATCTCTCCTGATCAAGTAACAAGAAATCAAATTGATCATGTTGTGATAGACGGAAGGCATTCATCCAGTGTTTTAGACGTCCGATCGATCCGAGGAGCGAATATCGATTCGGACCATTACCTTGTGGCAGACAAGGTACGCACCCGTCTTAATGTTGCAGCAAAGGTGCGATCTAATACAACACGGAAACTCGACGTTGAAAAGCTGCAAACACAACAGGTAGCCGAGGCCTACTCCGCTCAACTTACCCATCTGCTTGAAGAAAGCACTTCTTGTCCCGATAATAGCATAGAAGCACAATGGCAAAGAATTGCGCACTCCCTACAAACTGCAGCAAAAAGAACAATTGGGTACCAAAAACCACCACCAAGAAACCCATGGTACGATCAGGATTGTCGTAATGCTACTGATGTGAAAAACGCAACGTATAGGGCAACCTTGCAGACAGTAGCAACACGTAACGTGATGGAGAATTATCGGGAGAAAAGGAGAGAGGAGAAACGTGTTTTCAGAAAAAAGAAGAAAGAACAAGAAAAACGTGAGCGTGAGCAAATCGAGATGTACAGGAGTCAGAATGAAGTCCGGAAATTTTACCAACGAGTAAAACACCAAACCGAAGGCTTTGGTGCAGGCACATCCTCCTGTAGAGATGAAGAAGGAAACCTGGTGACAGATACAGACAGCGTGTTGAGGATCTGGAAGGAGCACTTCGAAAAGCTACTAGTATCAAATAGTGGCGATGAAGAAGATACCCCAGAACCAATAAGAGATGATGGTATAGAGTGTATACCACCTAGCCAAGATGAGGTCATAAAAGCAATTAATCGGCTCAAGAACAACAAAGCAGCAGGAGCCGATGGGTTACCAGCCGAACTATTCAATACTGGTGGCCAGATGCTGGTCAGGAGCATGCACCAGCTGATTAACACAATTTGGCTAGATGAATGCATGCCCAATGATTGGAACCTCAGCATCCTGTGTCCCGTGCACAAAAAAGGAGACAAGACGATATGTGCCAACTATAGAGGAATAAGTCTCCTTCCCATCGCATATAATGGTATCAACGCGCAAGACGTCCTGTAGACTCAGACCAACTGTGGAACTTGAGAACTACAGCTTCGAGGTAGTTAAAGACTTTATATACCTTGGTACCGCCATAAATAAAACGAATAATATCAGTTTTGAAATTCGGAGAAGGATTGTGATGGCCAACAGATGCTACTATGGTCTAAGTAAGCAGTTTGGAAACAAGGACACCTCTCGCCAGACCAAACTCACACTTTACAGGACGCTGATACTACCCGTGCTATTATATGGATCAGAAGCATGGGTACTTGCGCAAGCAGATGAGGCAGCGCTTGGGGTGTTTGAGAGAAAAATTCTCCGAAAGATCTACGGGCCGATCTGCGTCGACGGTGAATATCGGCGTCGAATGAACCACGAGCTCTACAATTTATACGCGGACATCGACATAGTCAGTAGGCCATGTTGTGCGGATGAATGAAGATGCCCAGCTCAAATGGCATATAAAAATGAGCCTACTGATGGTTCCCGTAGAAGGGGAAGGCAACGAATTAGATGGAAAGACCAAGTAGAAAACAACATCTTGGAACGTGGTGTTCCAAATTGGTGGACTTGCGCACAAGACCGACGCGCTTGGAAATCTTTTTTAAGCTCGGCTTATGGAACAACCGTTCTGTAACAAGCCAGCTAAGTAAGTATTCCACTCAGAACTTCCAGATGCCGATCGAATGCTCCGATATATGTTTAGATAAAGCTCCCATATATATTTTCGTCCGATTTAATGTAAATGGTGCACCAAACTTCCAATTTGTAATTTAGCATAGGTTTAGAATGGCATGGATTGATATTAGTCGGTTCACATAAATATAGATAGATAAAGATCACATATTTAAGTTCGTTCAATTTCATGTCAATGTTCCTTCGAAGAACGACGTCTATTAGGATACATATGTAGAATACCCCAAAATTGTGAAGGGTATCATATAGTGAGCCCAGACTGACTTTATTACTTTCCTAACTGGTTTTACATACATACTTGACATAATTTATAAAAACACTATGGTTCATCTTTACTAATTAAAAACAATTGTTTATTGTCATTATTAAATTTGTCATTCCGTTTGCAACATATTCGTGGAAAAAATTTTTAATATTCACCCAAGTTTCTGGGATGCACCCATATAACGGTATTTGCTACGTTTCTGAGGATTTGACACGTTTCTCAATCTAATTTTGGTTTTATTGGGTTCTCATTGAATAACACATATCCGCACTAAAAATTGTTAAACTTGGTCAATTTTCAGGGTTGCCCCAATATGACGGTGCCCCCAGTATTCTGTATTTTAAGAACGTTTACCAACCGAATTAGCTGTAATATGGTATTTTGGATTCTCATTGAATAAAAAATATCCGTGCCAAAAACTATTAATATTAAGCCAAGTATATGGGTATATAATTAAGCCAAAGCCTCTGTTAGGACTAAAAGGCCTTTCTCAGGATCTTGACTAAAGTACGCTCCGTTTAAAAACAAGTTGGTTTATTAAACAAATGACTTATATTAAAATTCCTAAAGAACAAAAAAATTCTTAAATATTATACAAAAATAAACCAAAAAATACATACTTTATGGTATAAAGACCACTAGATTATTAACACTTAAATTCAACGCCACGCTAGTTACAAGGCAAAAAATATATTAATTGAAATGGCGAACAAAAATTGGACATAGACTCTACTTGACAATTAAGATTGGGTAATTGCAGCTGGTTTTGGTTGTGGCTGCAACATTCCCCCCACAGTATGTCAAGAACATGTTTCGACGGCAGACTCTATTGGTGGAGCAACTTCCAAAATCGCCACAGGCCTCTCGAGAATGGCAAATACTCAGCCACCCACTTCTTCCAAAATATGTTTCCATAGTGTTGTGAAATGAGCCAGCTTTGCTTCAATACTATACCACTATCTTCACTGGTTGTCATTGGCTTTAACCCACTGGAACTTCCCAGAAGGAAATGGTTTGGGGTTACAGCTTCTTCTGTATCCTCACTAAGAGGTACGTACGCTAGAGGTCTAGAATTTATGATATTTTCCACTTCTAATAACATTCCTACTAGAAGCTCATCACTTGGAGACCTCGAAGGCATAATATGTAGAGTATTGTTTTTATTGAGCGAACCAAACGCTCCCATGCACCTCCCATGTGAGGCGAGGCTGGAGGATTGAAAATCCACTTTGTATTCGTCGTGGTAAATGTTCGTAATAATTCGTTTTTATTTACATCTTCTAAAGCCTCTCGCAATTCCCTTTCTGAACCCACAAAATTTGTTCAGTTATCGCTGTAAAAGTCACGCGGTATTCCTCTGCGAGCCATAAAGTTTCTTATAGCTAATATACAGGAACTTGTGGTTAAGGAGTGCGCAATCTCAATATGGACAGCCCTAATAGTTAGACAAGTAAATAAACATCCGTACCTCTTCTCCTTATGGCGATTTACTGTCACCGTAATCGGTCCAAAAAAGTCCACACCTGTAAAGGTAAAAGGCGACATGTGTGTTGCCAGTCGAGCACGAAGTAATTTGGCCATCTGTGGAGCAGTTGAAGAAGCTTTTTTTATTTTACATAGTTGACATGATATTACAACAGATTTGAAAGTTGCCCGTAAGCGTGAAATAGAAAACTTTTGCCTGATTTCATTAATAGCACTTTCATGGCTGCTATGGCGGAATTTTTCGTGATAATGCATCAGAATAAGATATGTGATTCAATTCTTCCTCGGTAAAATTATAGGCCGTTTTTGGTCGCGATCCACATCAGCATTGTCGATTCTACCGTAAACACGAAGAATTCCATTTTCTAAATATGGTGATTTATTCAAGATTTCGCTAGATTTGGGAAGCTGTGTATTAGATTTAATGCATGAAATTTCCACCAAATATTTTTCGTGCTGAGCTTGCCTGTAAAGCATTTTTTCTGCTTCTATTAGTTCTTCATGTGAAAATTCATAGCTTTTGAAATCATATTGTCGACAGAGAGCAATAAAACGTAAAACAAAGCCAGCGGTTCTTAGCAGTCGATTCCATTTGGAAAATCTAGATACGTCCAATAATTCTTCATATTCCATTACAATGAACACATTTTTTATGGTTTCTTGGGTTGAGTCAGAATATATTTCTGCTTTTGGCCACTCACCTTCAGATTTTAATAAAAATTCAGGTCCTTGGAACCATCTGCAGGAATTTGTAATTTTATGCACTTTTGTTCCTTTGGTTGCATCATCCGCGACATTTAGCTTCCTAGGTACATATCTCCATTCTTTAATGGCTGACAGCTCCAGGATCTCAGTAATTCGAAAAGCCACAAATTGGTGGTATTTGCGATGATCTGAATTTATCCAACTTAGGACGGTCTTTGAGTCCGACCAATAATAATTCTTAGAGATTGTTAACTATGGTTTTGTGAAATATATTTTGCGAAACGTGCCCCTATCCAGGCTCCCATTAATTCTAGTCGAGGTATTGACGTAATTTTCATTGGTGCAACTCTGCTCTTCGATCCGATGATAGAACAATTTACATTTTTAAATGTTTCCATTCTAAAATAACAAACAGCAGCATACCCCTCTTTACTGGCGTCTACAAAGGTGTGAAGTTGAACTTCCAGATCGTCATAATTTTGGAAGCAACGCGGTATTTTGATATTTTGGATATCAGGCAAAATATGAACCCATTGCCTCCATTTTATGAAGAGGTCAGCAGGAATTTGTTCGTCTCAATTTATTTTTGACCGCCATACTTCTTGCATTAGGATCTTGACGAACATTATAATATGTCCTAAGAGGCCAAGAGGGTCATAAATTGACATGACCAAACGCAATATTTCCCTTTTAGTTGGTATTTTTTCGCCCGAAAAAATTTCACTTTCTCGTAACCACTGTGCAATTTTGAATGTTATTATATCTTTACTGTAATCCCAAAAGACTCCAAGTACCTTTTCGACTGAATTTTCTTCTTTACAATTTAAACATATCATGTCGTCGCTCTTGTTTAAATATGGCACAGCTTCCATCACCGTAGCACTGTTGACGAATGTATTAAATATCAGATACAAGTTTAATGACCATATCTACTGTATCCACAGAATCGAGGAGATCATCCACGTAATGATTCTCTTTTATTGATTTGACAGCTTCGGGAAACATGTCTTTGTATTTATCGGTATTAAATTTTTGATGTACTGTGAGATACTAGGTGCGCAAGTCGCACCGAATATCATCACATCCATTACATAAACATCAGGCTCATTATATTGGAGACAATCTCGCCATAAAAACCTTTGGCAATCGCAATCCTTTGGTCTAATAAAAACCTGGTGAAACATTTCTTCGATGTCTGCACAAATTGCAATAGATTTTTGACGGAATTTGAATAAAATTGATTGCAAGGCTACGATAAGATCTGGACCTTTGAGAATAAATGAATTTAAAGATACGCCGCACAATTTCGCAGCCGCATCCCAAACTACCCGAGATTTTCCGGGTTTATTCCGATTAAAGACTGCAAATATTGGGAGGTACCAGATCTTACCATCAACACTAATTTTAATTTTAATTAATTTTTTTATATAACCTTTAGATAAATATTTTGAAATGGTAGCTTTAAAAATGTCCATAAGTTCAGGATCAGTTTTTACTTTTCGCTATAAGCAGTTAAGTCTTCTTAAAGCCATTTGATAGCTATCAGGCAGTTTAATACAATCAGTTTTCCACAGTAATGGAACCTCGTAATGATAATATTCTTTTTGTCTTGTGTATCTTTTAAGCAAATACCAATGCTGTCTAATGTGTAGAAATGCTTAATCAACGCATCTAACTTATCAAACATCGAACTACAATTACAAATATGAAAATTATAATGCTTACTTGAGTTTCTTCCAGATACAATTCCATAAAAAATCCAACCAATTTTAGTGAAAACTGCTACAGGTTCTGATGGTCGACCTTCTCTCACCTTATTTGAGACACCAATATTAAAATGGTTCAAATCAATAAGTATTTTTGGTGATGCATTTTGGTAGCTTTCCACAGGTAGATTTCTAAGGTGTGGATATTTGACGCATAATGTTTTGTAGTCCAAGGACTGTATTGGCAAATTAATAGAAGTCACGGTACACACAGTAATGTTGACTTGTTTGCTATTACCACCTGGAATATTTATGTTTAACTTTTGTGACTTCTTTTCATTGCGTTCTATACCTCCCGTCCAACGTAAACACAACGGGTTTGAGACTCCCTCCATATCCAATTGTTGTAACAGTGATTCATCCATTAAACTAACAGACGAGCCTTCATCCACAAAGGCGAAAGTATTTATTATTTTATTATTTCCGTAAACTTTTATCGCCACTATTTTAAATAAAATTTCACTTATATTTGTGTTCTGTGAATTTATTAATTCAGTATTTGGTACATTGTTTTCACCTGTTTTTGACGTTTCTTCATTATACCGATGTAATGAGGCGTGGTGAAAATACTCACATCCATCTATTTCACAATTTACTCTACGTTGACAGTCACCTCTATGTTTACATAAACAAAACTTGCAGAGATTATGTTTTCTTACCGTACTCCATTTCTCCCCACGTTCTAGTGAGAGATATTTTTGGCAAGTAGTGACTGATCTACATGTGCTGTCACAAATAATGCATTTGTTATTCTCTTTTGGAGTGTGCACAAATATACTCGTACTTGTTTTAGTTTTGTCATACTCTTTTTTATTTGTGTTGTGCTCGACTGTTGTACTGCTTGCTGTAATACCGATATCAAATATCCATTTGTCAAATTCGGACAGATTTGGTTTTACGTTGTTGTTTATCATATGCATTTTTTCGTTTGCCCATTTCATCTGATACGATTGTGGCAATTTGATCAGCAGTTCTTGAAGAAGAGAGGATTTGTTGATTTCATCAATTAAATTACTTGCTAGGATGGTAGCAACTAAACTTCGGACGTGTACAGCAAAAGATGTAAGTGTTGAGGGATTATGTTCCTGGACCTTCGGAGCTGATTTTATTCTGTTTTTGATTGAATTTATAATTTTTTCAGGTTGTCCAAATAGCATCTGTAATATTTGCAAAACAGCTGGTACGTTTTCTGGATGGACTAACATTTGTTGCACGCTTTTCAAAGCATCACCTTTCAAAGATTTTTGGAGACGGACAAGATTTTCGGCATTATTGAAAGCACAAGCGGTTGTCGACCACTCAAAATTAGAGTGAAAAACAGGCCAATCTTCTGGATTTCCACTAAAGACTGGTAATTCCTTAGGAATAGATTGCCTGGCGTGGATCTGGCTGGAGTTAAGTATTCCAGATTCGTAAGAATGAGATGGAATAGCATAACGCGCAGAAGACATGTTGGGGCTAATGTTGGTTCCTGATGTTATTGGTTCGTGAAAGTTCTGAGAAATTTGTGATTCAGGTTGATTGGTACTATGTCCATTGTCAAAGACAGACGTGTTTTCTAATTGGGAAGACGATACAGGTAATTTTGTACTACCACGTTGGCTCGCTGCATTCTATGAATATTTCCACTAGATGTGGGTAATTCCGCTTGACAATTTGGTAAAGCGTTTGGCAGAGAATTATTGGCAGTTGTATAGATCGGCGGCGTTACGTTATGTAAGGTGTTTTCAATTGGATAACACATTCTGGAATTCGTTATTAGTTGATGATTTTTTATAAATGATTTGTGAAGTGATATTAAAGGTTTTATCGGGTAAGCAATTGACTTGCCGGTTGGTTGTATTTGTTTTATTTATTAGACTGAAGTCTTGGGATTCCGCTGGAATTCCTGATGGATGTGATGGGTGTTCTGTAAGATTGTTTGATGGAACTGTGAATGGTTTTTTTGGTACTGGCTGATTTTTGACTGAATACAATGTTACATGTAGCAGCTGTGCGCTTTATTTATAAGAACTATAAAAAGCGGTGTTAACGGTTGCATTTGTGCTGACGTAGATTTCGAAAAGTAGATTCCATAAATCATTTAGTTGATCATTTATTATGTCTGTATCCCAAGTTTAGAAGGCGTTCCCTCGGTAGGACATTCCGTCAAAATTCGCGCTGGTAGCCACACTTGTAATATTCGCAAAAAGCCGACATCAAGCACTCTTGCATTCTACATATCTACTGTATCCACAGAATCGAGGAGATCATCCACGTAATGATTCTCTTTTATTGATTTGACAGCTTCGGGAAACGTGTCTTTGTATTTATCGGCATTTAAATTTTTGATGTACTGTGAGATACTAGGTGCGCAAGTCGCACCGAATATCATCACATCCATTACATAAACATCAGACTCATTATATTGGAGACAATCTCGCCATAAAAACCTTTGGCAATCGCAATCCTTTGGTCTAATAAAAACCTGGTGAAACATTTCTTCGATGTCTCCACAAATTGCAATAGATTTTTGACGGAATTTGAATAAAATTGATTGCAAGGCTACGATAAGATCTGGACCTTTGAGAATAAATGAATTTAAAGATACGCCGCACAATTTCGCAGCCGCATCCCAAACTACCCGAGATTTTCCGGGTTTATTCCGATTAAAGACTGCAAATATTGGGAGGTACCAGATCTTACCATCAACACTAATTTTAATTTTAATTAATTTTTTTATATACCCTTTGAAATGGTAGCTTTAAAAATGTCCATAAGTTCAGGATCAGTTTTTACTTTTCGCTATAAGCAATTAAGTCTTCTTAAAGCCATTTGATAGCTATCAGGCAGTTTTATAGAATCAGTTTTCCACAGTAATGGAACCTCGTAATGATAATATTCTTTTTGTCTTGTGTTTCTTTTAAGCAAATACCAATGCTGTCTAATGTGTAGAAATGCTTAATCAACGCATCTAACTTATCAAACATCGAACTACAATTACAAGTATGAAAATTATAATGCTTACTTGAGTTTCTTCCAGATACAATTCCATAAAAAATCCAACCAATTTTAGTGAAAACTGCTACAGGTTCTGATGGTCGACCTTCTCTCACCTTATTTGAGACACCAATATTAAAATGGTTCAAATCAATAAGTGTTTTTGGTGATGCATTTTGGTAGCTTTCCACAGGTAGATTTCTAAGGTGTGGATATTTGACGCATAATGTTTTGTAGTCCAAGGACTGTATTGGCAAATTAATAGAAGTCACGGTACACACAGTAATGTTGACTTGTTTGCTATTACGACCTGGAATATTTATGTTTAACTTTTGTGACTTCTTTTCATTGCGTTCTATACCTCCCGTCCAACGTAAACACAACGGGTTTGAGACTCCCTCCATATCCAATTGTTGTAACAGTGATTCATCCATTAAACTAATAGACGAGCCTTCATCCACAAAGGCGAAAGTATTATTATTTTATTATTTCCGTAAACTTTTATCGCCACTATTTTAAATAAAATTTCACTTATATTTGTGTTATGTGAATTTATTAATTCAGTATTTGGCACATTGTTTTCACCTGTTTTTGACGTTTCTTCATTATACCGATGTAATGAGGCGTGGTGAAAATACTCACATCCATCTATTCCACAATTTACTCTACGTTGACAGTCACCTCTATGTTTACATAAACAAAACTTGCAGAGATTATGTTTTCTTACCGTACTCCATTTCTCCCCACGTTCTAGTGAGAGATATTTTTGGCAAGTAGTGACTGATCTACATGTGCTGTCACAAATAATGCATTTGTTATTCTCTTTTGGAGTGTGCACAAATATACTCGTACTTGTTTTAGTTTTGTCATACTCTTTTTTATTTGTGTTGTGCTCGACTGTTATACTGCTTGCTGTAATACCGATATCAAATATCCATTTGTCAAATTCGGACAGATTTGGTTTTACGTTGTTGTTTATCATATGCATTTTTTCGTTTGCCCATTTCATCTGATACGATTGTGGCAATTTGATCAGCAGTTCTTGAAGAAGAGAGGATTTGTTGATTTCATCAATTAAATTACTTGCTAGGATGGTAGCAACTAAACTTCGGACGTGTACAGCAAAAGATGTAAGTGTTGAGGGATTATGTTCCTGGACCTTCGGAGCTGATTTTATTTTGTTTTTGATTGAATTTATAATTTTTTCAGGTTGTCCAAATAGCATCTGTAATATTTGCAAAACAGCTGGTACGTTTTCTGGATGGACTAACATTTGTTGCACGCTTTTCAAAGCATCACCTTTCAAAGATTTTTGGAGACGGACAAGATTTTCGGCATTATTGAAAGCACAAGCGGTTGTCGACCACTCAAAAGTTAGAGTGAAAAACAGGCCAATCTTCTGGATTTCCACTAAAGACTGGTAATTCCTTAGGAATAGATTGCCTGGCGTGGATCTGGCTGGAGTTAAGTATTCCAGATTCGTAAGAATGAGATGGAATAGCATAACGCGCAGAAGACATGTTGGGGCTAATGTTGGTTCCTGATGTTATTGGTTCGTGAAAGTTCTGAGAAATTTGTGATTCAGGTTGATTGGTACTATGTCCATTGTCAAAGACAGACGTGTTTTCTAATTGGGAAGACGATACAGGTAATTTTGTACTACCACGTTGGCTCGCTGCATTCTATGAATATTTCCACTAGATGTGGGTAATTCCGCTTGACAATTTGGTAAAGCGTTTGGCAGAGAATTATTGGCAGTTGTATAGATCGGCGGCGTTACGTTATGTAAGGTGTTTTCAATTGGATAACACATTCTGGAATTCGTTATTAGTTGATGATTTTTTATAAATGATTTGTGAAGTGATATTAAAGGTTTTATCGGGTAAGCAATTGACTTGCCGGTTGGTTGTATTTGTTTTATTTATTAGACTGAAGTCTTGGGATTCCGCTGGAATTCCTGATGGATGTGATGGGTGTTCTGTAAGATTGTTTGATGGAACTGTGAATGGTTTTTTTGGTACTGGCTGATTTTTGACTGAATACAATGTTACATGTAGCAGCTGTGCGCTTTATTTATAAGAACTATAAAAAGCGGTGTTAACGGTTGCATTTGTGCTGACGTAGATTTCGAAAAGTAGATTCCATAAATCATTTAGTTGATCATTTATTATGTCTGTATCCCAAGTTTAGAAGGCGTTCCCTCGGTAGGACATTCCGTCAAAATTCGCGCTGGTAGCCACACTTGTAATATTCGCAAAAAGCCGACATCAAGCACTCTTGCATTCTACATATCTACTGTATCCACAGAATCGAGGAGATCATCCACGTAATGATTCTCTTTTATTGATTTGACAGCTTCGGGAAACGTGTCTTTGTATTTATCGGCATTTAAATTTTTGATGTACTGTGAGATACTAGGTGCGCAAGTCGCACCGAATATCATCACATCCATTACATAAACATCAGACTCATTATATTGGAGACAATCTCGCCATAAAAACCTTTGGCAATCGCAATCCTTTGGTCTAATAAAAACCTGGTGAAACATTTCTTCGATGTCTCCACAAATTGCAATAGATTTTTGACGGAATTTGAATAAAATTGATTGCAAGGCTACGATAAGATCTGGACCTTTGAGAATAAATGAATTTAAAGATACGCCGCACAATTTCGCAGCCGCATCCCAAACTACCCGAGATTTTCCGGGTTTATTCCGATTAAAGACTGCAAATATTGGGAGGTACCAGATCTTACCATCAACACTAATTTTAATTTTAATTAATTTTTTTATATACCCTTTAGATAAATATTTTGAAATGGTAGCTTTAAAAATGTCCATAAGTTCAGGATCAGTTTTTACTTTTCGCTATAAGCAATTAAGTCTTCTTAAAGCCATTTGATAGCTATCAGGCAGTTTTATAGAATCAGTTTTCCACAGTAATGGAACCTCGTAATGATAATATTCTTTTTGTCTTGTGTTTCTTTTAAGCAAATACCAATGCTGTCTAATGTGTAGAAATGCTTAATCAACGCATCTAACTTATCAAACATCGAACTACAATTACAAGTATGAAAATTATAATGCTTACTTGAGTTTCTTCCAGATACAATTCCATAAAAAATCCAACCAATTTTAGTGAAAACTGCTACAGGTTCTGATGGTCGACCTTCTCTCACCTTATTTGAGACACCAATATTAAAATGGTTCAAATCAATAAGTATTTTTGGTGATGCATTTTGGTAGCTTTCCACAGGTAGATTTCTAAGGTGTGGATATTTGACGCATAATGTTTTGTAGTCCAAGGACTGTATTGGCAAATTAATAGAAGTCACGGTACACACAGTAATGTTGACTTGTTTGCTATTACCACCTGGAATATTTATGTTTAACTTTTGTGACTTCTTTTCATTGCGTTCTATACCTCCCGTCCAACGTAAACACAACGGGTTTGAGACTCCCTCCATATCCAATTGTTGTAACAGTGATTCATCCATTAAACTAATAGACGAGCCTTCATCCACAAAGGCGAAAGTATATATTATTTTATTATTTCCGTAAACTTTTATCGCCACTATTTTAAATAAAATTTCACTATTATTTGTGTTATGTGAATTTATTAATTCAGTATTTGGCACATTGTTTTCACCTGTTTTTGACGTTTCTTCATTATACCGATGTAATGAGGCGTGGTGAAAATACTCACATCCATCTATTCCACAATTTACTCTACGTTGACAGTCACCTCTATGTTTACATAAACAAAACTTGCAGAGATTATGTTTTCTTACCGTACTCCATTTCTCCCCACGTTCTAGCGAGAGATATTTTTGGCAAGTAGTGACTGATCTACATGTGCTGTCACAAATAATGCATTTGTTATTCTCTTTTGGAGTGTGCACAAATATACTCGTACTTGTTTTAGTTTTGTCATACTCTTTTTTATTTGTGTTGTGCTCGACTGTTATACTGCTTGCTGTAATACCGATATCAAATATCCATTTGTCAAATTCGGACAGATTTGGTTTTACGTTGTTGTTTATCATATGCATTTTTTCGTTTGCCCATTTCATCTGATACGATGGTGGCAATTTGATCAGCAGTTCTTGAAGAAGAGAGGAATTGTTGATTTCATCAATTAAATTACTTGCTAGGATGGTAGCAACTAAACTTCGAACGTGTACAGCAAAAGATGTAAGTGTTGAGGGATTATGTTCCTGGACCTTCGGAGCTGATTTTATTTTGTTTTTGATTGAATTTATAATTTTTTCAGTTTGTCCAAATAGCATCTGTAATATTTGCAAAACAGCTGGTACGTTTTCTGGATGGACTAACATTTGTTGCACGCTTTTCAAAGCATCACCTTTCAAAGATTTTTGGAGACGGACAAGATTTTCGGCATTATTGAAAGCACAAGCGGTTGTCGACCACTCAAAGTTAGAGTGAAAAACAGGCCAATCTTCTGGATTTCCACTAAAGACTGGTAATTCCTTAGGAATAGATTGCCTGGCGTGGATCTGGCTGGAGTTAAGTATTCCAGATTCGTAAGAATGAGATGGAATAGCATAACGCGCAGAAGACATGTTGGGGCTAATGTTGGTTCCTGATGTTATTGGTTCGTGAAAGTTCTGAGAAATTTGTGATTCAGGTTGATTGGTACTATGTCCATTGTCAAAGACAGACGTGTTTTCTAATTGGGAAGACGATACAGGTAATTTTGTACTACCACGTTGGCTCGCTGCATTCTATGAATATTTCCACTAGATGTGGGTAATTCCGCTTGACAATTTGGTAAAGCGTTTGGCAGAGAATTATTGGCAGTTGTATAGATCGGCGGCGTTACGTTATGTAAGGTGTTTTCAATTGGATAACACATTCTGGAATTCGTTATTAGTTGATGATTTTTTATAAATGATTTGTGAAGGGATATTAAAGGTTTTATCGGGTAAGCAATTGACTTGCCGGTTGGTTGTATTTGTTTTATTTATTAGACTGAAGTCTTGGGATTCCGCTGGAATTCCTGATGGATGTGATGGGTGTTCTGTAAGATTGTTTGATGGAACTGTGAATGGTTTTTTTGGTACTGCTGTTGAAATATATGTTTGTGGCGGAACGTTTGCGGGAAGATTTTGGGGTTCAGGTTGAATATCAATTTGAAACAAAGGGGCTTCTTTGAGCCAATTTAGAATTGATTCTGATTTGTTTGTTGACGACTCTAAAAGCTCTTCGGCTTCATGAAGAAGTTTATATTTTTGCGATACGTATGCTAAGTTAATTTTACGTTCCTCTTCGAGTCGCTGAAGTTGCAACTGAATCCTTTTGGATTGAGATACTTTGGTTTGATTGGAGCATAGACTATGGATGCTGTGTTGTGGCGACTGAGGCCTAGGTGCAACACAAGCCAGACATGTATAATAAGTTGTATCTGCGTTTTCTGCACAGTTCACATGGAAACATTTATGACAATTAATACACGAAGTCATATTTTCATCAGGGAGCTTCGAACAAATGTTGCAAAGTTGATCTTGGCCTTCATATTGTGGTTCACTACAAGCTGTGTGCGACTGCATTTTTTACTTTCTGCGGTTGGCAGGGATGTTTCTAGCGCTTTAAGGTGTGTCCAAAGAAGTGCACATAAAGAATTTTAAAATTGTTAGGACTAAAAGGCCTTTCTAGTGTGTCTCAGGATCTTGAATAAAGTACGCTCCGTTTAAAAACAAGTTGGTTTATTAAACAAATGACTTATATTAAAATTCCTAAAGAACAAAAAAATTCTTAAATATTATACAAAAATAAACTAAAAAAATACATACTTTATGGTATAAAGGCCACTAGATTATTAACACTTAAATTCAACGCCACGCAAGTTACAAGGCAAAAAATAGATTAATTGAAATGGCGAACAACAATTGGACATAGTTGGTTTTGGTTGTGGCTGCAACAGCCTCCATATAACGGTACTCCTCAATACTCGGTATTTTGGACATTTTTTTATTTACTGGAATTCAGCATTGGATTTTAACGGTGGCTTATTGACAGGTTTGGGCTGATTTTTGACTGAATACAATGTTACATGTAGCAGCTGTGCGCTTTATTTATAAGAACTATAAAAAGCGGTGTTAACGGTTGCATTTGTGCTGACGTAGATTTCGAAAAGTAGATTCCATAAAACATTTAGTTGATCATTAATTATGTCTGTATCCCAAGTTTAGAAGGCGTTCCCTCGGTAGGACATTCCGTCAAAATTCGCGCTGGTAGCCACACTTGTAATATTCGCAAAAAGCCGACATCTGCCACCATTTCTGGTGGCACCCTATGACACTTCCCAGAAAATGTGTTCAATTAAAATTTGATGTATTTGCTTTTACTCATTGCTCACGTTTGATCTCTTCTTGCTCAGTTTGAATTTAGAAATTGAAGTTGGATAAGATTGTTCTCATTTTCATATGCATAAAAACAAGCCTTTGCTTACTTTTAGTTGACTCACGTACACTAAAAAGGAATAATGGCTGAATATTTTTACCACAAATAAATAAAAAATGTTATCAACAGCGTAACTCAAATTTAGCAAGTGCTTATAAAAAAAACTATAAATGGTGTAGTCACAAATATTGGAGTACATCAATCAACTGTGTCGCGAACAATTGGGGAAGTTGCAAAACTTATATCTGCCAAAGCAAGCGAGTCGATAAAATTCCCGAAAGATGCAGATCAAATAAGAGTAGGTCAAATTAATTGGCTAGCAAAGTATTGTTTCCATTTGCAATTGAAGTTATTGATTATACCGTACACAACTATGTTGTCAGGGTATTAAAGCTTTGTGCAGCCCCAAGACCCACCTAGACCCACGATCGTCATATCTGGACTAGCTGATCTAGACATGTGTGTCCGTCCGTCTGTCCATTATAATTTGTAAACACGGTACAGGCCACATTTATGGACCAATCTTCACGAAATTTTGCATGTAGGATGGGTTCTATCCAATGAAGACCCCAATTTTTTTTGCTAAAGATCGGTTAATATTTAGGGCACGAAATGGACCAAATACATAATTTTTGTCGGTTTTCTGGTTGATCCAGAGACCGCAATTAAATCCCAAACTTCGCGAATTTTTTCATGGAGAAGGGGATCGGGCCAAAGAATAAGTATGCCTGTTTTGATAAAGATCGGCCAATATTTTGTGGGTTAAATGGACCCTGACTTCTGTGTGAAAAATTGCAAGAATTGTATTCTATAGCGTATATTTTTAATCGACATGGGGAAGTTGATAGTATATCCTAGATGAGTGCTTGGCCTTTAATTTGATACCAATTTTATTGTCGTATGTACTCGGATGCGGGAGTTACACTTAAATATTTACAGGTGCTTACGTATTCATATATTATTTAGTAACCCATTACCACACTAGAGGACGAAAATATAATGCTTATCGCTTTGAAATTTTCCATGAGGATCCAGGTATGATCCAGGACAACGCCTTTAATTTTTCGTGTGTGTTTTTTTCGAGTCGATCTATAGGCCATAATTGAATGCCGAATATTACAACACAACCCACGGTGAAGGGAATCTGGACAAGTAATTAGAAGGGCTGTACGGGATAATAGTAATATTTGTTGACCTTTGGTCGACATCTAGCTATGTCTGTCCGTCTGTTGTAATCACGCTATCTTCTGAAGGGGTATATCGGTCCACCTTCAGGTCCCTTTTTTTTGCCTTGTATTATCTGTAGCTCTAGATTCCATTCTAACGCATTTGTTAACAATTTTACGATTTGCCAAATCACCGAAATTATTATATCTCCTCGATCATATCTTCTGTCATTTTAGGTTGAATTTTATAGAAAAGCTTTTGCTATTTCTTGGACAACTTTTAATGCAATTCTTCAATATATTTAACCATAAATGCCACGTTGATCGGAGTTTTTCCACGCTGCGTATCATTTGTTTCTCGTTACTCTGTTGTCTGAGCACTCTCAATAGAACTGACTCGATCGAAACATTCCAACAAAGACAGAGACCTAGGTTTTAACTTGAAGCTCGTAGCTTAAATGAAACTTTGCTTACGTATGTTATTCGGCAAAATGGCAGAGAAAAGTCTTCTTGAAAGCAACGAAACCTCACAAAGGCTGAAGTCATCAACGAATTTTCAGGTGGACGAAAAAAAAATAATGAATGTTACTAACATACTGCATTATTTATCTGGCCAATATAATTTTAACAAATAGATGGCGCTAGTGACAATTTTGGCCTTAATTCGCAAATAGATTTTCGGCAAAACAATCCTTGAGATATATGGCAAGTGCAACCCTTACAACCCCCCGCCAAAATCAGACTACGGGGATATATGTATCCCAGAGGCTGAGACATTTGCAAAAACATAGCACATTATCTATTGGCGTATATCTTTTGCATTGTACGTCCCCACAGTCTTTCCTTGGAAGTTCTCCAGCTCATAATAGGAATTACCTACCTTCTTTCTTATCCGAGCTTTAATGAAGGTAGGAACAAGCTTGGCATTGTAGCCTTGTTCAAAGTTACATTGCTTAAAGTTTCTCGGGATATCTCCTGCCCTTCTCGATATGATATGTTGTATGTTTTCTCATTCCTAAGAAATTGTTTGTGTCCTACGTCAGTAGCTCTCTTTGCCATGTATCCCTTGAATCATTGCGATCAAATTGGACAGATCGATCTTGCAACATTTGCGTCTGACGTAGCATAGGTGCGCCATTGGTGATCATATTTTGGCAGAATACTAGTAATAGGGGGATGTACCTATGGCCGCATGCTTCGACGAACGGAGTCCCAATTGTTTTGATCAGGCTTAATATATGATTTCACTGCGGCTAAAACCGAACGGTTAATCCTCTCTGAGGCGTTAGACTGTGGTGAGTGAATTGCAGTGAAAATATACTTAACCCCATATCGTTTTAGCAGTTGGCCAAAACTTGACGATTTAAACTGTGAACCATTATCCGAAACTATGGATTCTGGGACACCAAATGTATGAAACAAAGCGCACTCCAGTTTGTTTACGATTATATCTGCCGTAAATTTTGTTATTGGCTTTAAACAGGGAAACTTCGAAAAATGGTCCAAAACTATAAAAATCCATATGTTACCAAATTTGGACCTTAGATATGGTCCGAGGAAGTCTACATATAACCGCTGGAAAAACCTAGAAGTTTCCGCCAACTTACCCATTGGAGGCCGTAGCACCGTATTCGAGTGCTTGACTGACTTACAAACCTCGCAATTATTTACATAAGCCCTTACATCGGACGCTAAGTTAGGCCAGAAGTAGTATTGGCGTATCCTGGATAGAGTTTTATTAATTAATACAGTTCGTCTATATATGAATCCATCCATTATTTTTATGTCAGGCAACTGATTAACGGTCTTCCCAATATTGTTTAAGAGTTGTCGGTATTCATCTGATTGGAAGTGTGTAGAGCTTAGGACTACGTAAAACCCAGAGTCCTTTTCTATATCAGACAGACTTTCCAGACCTAGAGCGGACATGTCCTCCGTATTGGCTCTAGAACGAGTATCAGGGACTATGTTCAGACTACCACGTCTTTGTATCCCTGCAATTTCAAAGCCCACCAAGCCAGCCGTGTACTTAGATCAGTCTGGGACATGAGCCACTTCAAAGACGCATGGTCAGTGATGATTGTGAACCCATGTCCTTCGACTTATGGTCTAAACTTTTTAACACTCAGCATTGCTGCCAAGCATTCCTGTTCGGTGACTGAATAATTGCGTTGGGCTTTAATGAGTTTTTTCGACATAAAGGCGATAGGAACCTCTTCACCCTCCCCATTCTTCTGCACCAATAAGCTTCCTATACCTGTTTTTCTTGCAGTGTATATAGAAAGGCTGCGAAAAATTGGGGCTGTGTAAAACAGGGGCTGAGCTCAAGCGTGACTTTAAAACCAATTTCTTTTGTTTTTATTTTAATAAATATATATTCTAATTATTTTATATCAATTTCATATATATTTGGTTCAGATATAATTTCTTATGGATTAATTTTATTAAGATTATGAATTGTTTCTTTAATATAAATGGCTAGTGAGTCTGTTTTTAAGTATAATAATTATACTAATTTATTTTTATTTAATATTATTTTATTATTATTAATAGTAGTTTTAACATTTAGTAGTATAAGTTTATTTATATTTTATTTATTTTTTGAAATTAGTTTAATTCATACATTATTTTTAATTTTAGGTTGAGGTTATCAACCTGAACGTTTACAAGCTAGAGTTTATTAATTGGATTTTTTTATTTATATGAGGTTACTAATACAATGAATTTGTATTAGTATTTTGGGCTTCGTCGGTCGTTACAAATCTTTTTTTACCTTGCAATAAATCCGTTATAGGCGTGGTAATCGAAGCATAGTCTCTAATAAATTTCATATACCATCCTGTCATACCATTAAAGCCTGCGTATTTGTTTTACCGATCTCGGAGCAGGAAATTCAGTAATGACGGACACTTTTTCCGGATCGGTCCGAATAACCCCATTACCAACCACATGTCCTAAATATTTTACTTCAGGGACACAAAAATGGCTCGTTTTCAACGTTAATTCACGAATTTTCCTAGCTACTCCACTCAGAACTTCCAATTGCCGATCAAATGACTCCGATATTATCAGTAGATCATCGAGGTAGACAAACACTTCTGCCCTGAGATCCAGAGGTACAACTTATCCATGAGACGGGACATTGTCTGGGGGGCGTGGTATAATGGTCTCCCAGGGACAGTAAATGCTGTCTTTTCTCGTGATTTCGGATCCAAAGGGATCTGCCAAAAGGCATTTAGATACAAACTAGTAATAAACTGGGCTTTGGGTAACCCAGCGTTACGGAATTAAGCTTACGACTGTCAAGACAAACTATTTTTGCCTGGTTTCCGATGCAAAACCACCAGGGTAGACCAGGCGCTATTAGATTCCTCTATAACATCTAATGGAATCATGCGGTCCAATTCCTCATATATGAGCCTTTCAATGGCTGGAGATACGGAAAAGTGGCGCTGTTTTATTGGTTTCGCATCTCCGGTATTGATGCTGTGGCACAACACATAGGTTCCTCCCCAAGCCTACCTTGCAATATGAAGGAAATAGAGACACAACATGATTCAGTCTTCTCGCTTGAGATTCTGATAAGGGTATTTTTGTGGCAATTTCATTTAAACCTATCGAGGACAAATGATTATTATTTAGCAATTCTGCCGGGAACAGATTAAACATTTCCCAGAAATCAATCCCGAGGAAAAGATCCCTGTCCAATGAGGGAATTATAAAAATCGTTATAGGCATTTTGCTGTCCTTAAATTTTATTAATGTGTCAACATAACCAATCACGTTTTGACTTCGTCCATCCGCAGTCCGTACCGTAGATTTGAGTTTTATTATATCGATGACCAGTAATCCCAGTACGTTTTTTCCGAACAAGGTTACTTCGGTATAAGGCCTAATGTCAGATGGACGGTTTAATATGGAACAAACAAGCTTCTTTTTAAAACTTCTTATTTTCCCCCAAAAGGTTTTTATTCGGATGGCTGACCTTGTCGTTTTGCTATTTTCGCTGAAAATTCTCTCACGTGACTGATTGTATTCCCTAATTCGAACGTGGAGCGGTTTCAAGGGGGTTAAGTTTGTAAATGAAGGTCCAGTTATGTGTGTATTAATTGTGTAATTCGATTTAGTGAGGTTTAAATCAGTAGATTCTGTTTTTATGTTACTAAAACTGTCTGATTCGGGAATATTCATAGATGGTCGCTTCAAAATGTTTATTCCCCAAACAGAATTAGGGGTCTGGTCGACATGTGTGCACCCTTATGTGCACCATTCCGTCCGTTTTTTGAAGAAAATTTGGTACAACTAGGCTTGTAGGTATTGGGGGTACCGCAGCCATATCAGAATACTGTCTTTTCTTCAAGACCGTTACCGAGGTGACCATTTTTGCCACAGTTCCAACATACCAAATGTATTGCTGAAACTTACTCTGGAGCATTAATATCTGATGCCACTTCTCCCTCTTCCAAGTCTAATTCAGATATCCGTTTGGACATTGTAGCTGATTTCGATATAACTAGTCCATGTTTTCTACGCAAGTCATGCATGAAAAACTCTCTACGTCTGCACGTATCACGCAAGAGGGGCAACGATTTTATTTCTATGTTTAAAATTTCATGTTGAATTTCTGGTAGTAAGTTTCTTCTAAGGATGTCTACCAGCATTTAATCGGACAATGGAGATTTCAAGCGATCGGTTAAACTAACTATCGACTCGTAGAAGCTATCAAACGACTCATTCGATTTTTGCTTCCGTTCCCCGATCCACCCGGATGTCCACATCTGTACGAGAATCTTGATATTGCTCACGAAGAGCTTTACATAAATCATGCCAACGGATGCTACTAAGCGATCGATGGTATCTCCAGAGCTCGCGTTTCCACAAAACAAATCGAAGTTTCCATGGAAGACCATTTAAACCCCCTTTAAATTTTAGCTTCCAGTTTGACATTATTTGTAATACTTTATCAGATCTATAATTCAAATCGGACGACGCAGAATTACGATAAGCGGAGACATTTCAGACCGAGGGAGCATTCAGTTTGGCAACTCTGCTCGTATAGAAGTGTTTTGTGCGTGTCTTTTAAACCAAATTAATAATTATTCATTTAAACGTGTCTATAGTGGCGTATTAAGTGTTTATTAGTGTTATTTCAACAAAATATTATATTCTTAATTTCGAAATTGTGAAGTTTTTTCTAAAAAGTGTTTTTAAGTGTTCATTTGTTTTTCCAAATTTTTCCAAAAAATGTATTTGGTTTGTATTTTGGTATTTATTTCTCCTTCTTGTTCCTTCGTTGTTTTTGTTAGTTTTGACATTTGTTTTATATTCCCCACTTGATTGTCAGTACTAAATTTGCTTTCCTTAGCATAATTTCAGGCGGTTACGTTAATTCATTTGCTATCATTTTACATATCAAATAACTTCTCGTTTTCATTTAGAGACAGCAATATTAAAAACGTTAACGAACGACTTATTACGTGTTATATTTGTGATAATTACATGCATCTTAAATGTGCCGGGTTTAATGGTAGGCATTTTTACGGATTTTATTACGGATAAGTCTAAAGGTCTCCGTTGGTCTTGCTTAGAATGTAGGGATATAGAAGTAAATTTTCATCGGCTTTTTAAGGAAACTAAATTTAAAAAAAGTTGCAATTCGGTTTATCAACATTTTGAAAAAATCGAAAAAAGTTTGCACTTCCCGATTGCTCCCCTAAAAGGAAAAAATCAGTTAAGATTGCTAGTGGTCCCAGTTCATCAAATCTAGGCACAGATAACTTAATTAGTCTGTACTCGCCTATAGTGGCAAATTTCCCCTCCAACATGGAAGTTGTAATTCCTGAAGGTAATCAATAGCCTGCTCCGGTTCCTAATTTAAATTTAGCTACTGAACTTAATTCTGAATCAACTTCAGCATCTACTGATGCAACCTCAAAAAAATTATCATTACCTCCTGCTATTGTTGTCAATGGCCAACCTTCGAATGCTATTATTCCCCCTAATGTTACTAATATTGGAATTGGACCATCCTCTTCTAACCAATTGATTGTTGTAGCTCCACGTAAAACCGTGTCTATATCTAGGCTTCACCCTAACACCTCTACTGATAATATCCGCGACTATGTAAAATCTAAAATAAACGATTTATCCGATAATGATTTAAAAGTCTTTAAATTCAATTCTTCTCAACCTCGTGATATTGCTTCATTTAAAATAATAGTTCCTAACAAATTTTTAAGTTCTATATTAAACAATTCGTTTTGGCCCGATGGTATCTTGGTAAAAGAGTTTGTTTTCAGGGAACGTCCATACATTCCTAGAACTGTGAATACTCCACCTGCTTCTAAAAATTTAATATTGTCTTACCAATTCTATATCAAAATGTCAGAGGCCTTAATACTAAATTGAGAAATGTGTTTCTTAAAAGTTTCCATAGTGATTATAAAGCAATTATTTTTACCGAGACATGACTTAAACCTGATGTACCCGATACAGAGGTATTTTCCGATAATTATCAAGTTTTTAGAAAAGATAGAACATCTAAAAAAGGAGGAGGAGTTCTTATTGCAGTTCATAACACGATTCCTTCTGAATTTGTTGAAATTTCAGTTGATCAGGATATTGAATTTGTCTCTGCAAAATTGACATTTCTTGGTAACACTATATTCTTAACTTGTTCTTACAGTCCACCCAATTCAGTAGTTGAAATATATCTAAATCACGCTAATTTAATTGCAAAAGTGTCTACGTTACTTAATAACAATTCTTCTTTAATTTGCATGGGAGATTTCAACCTTCCAGGTTTCGCTTGGTCCCTCGACTTATCCAATTGTATACGATACTTTTTAGGATAAAATTTTTGAACTCTGCCTTTACCAGGTAAATGACGTATTGAATGTTAAAGAGAAACTATTAGATTTAGTATTTTCGTCTACGTTAAATATCTCAATCTTTAGATGCTTTCCATATGTAATTCCTGAAGACATTTATCATCCTACACTCACTGTGAATTTAGAATTGAAGAATAATTCTTCTAATACTACGCCCACAAAAACTTCAATTATCAGACGTAACTTTGCTAAAACTAATATTGTGCAACTACGTTCTTCATTGTTTTCAACTATACGGGATCTAAGTGGTGATATCGATTCATGTGTATCAAGATTTTACGAACTACTAAATACTTCTCTAAATAATTATGTTCCTAATGTAAACAAATTGAATGATCAGAGTCCTCCCTGGTTTACACCGACTCTTAAGCGTTTACGCAATATAAAAAGTATATTATTTAAAAAAATTTAAAAATTCACATACTGCTCTTAATTATGCAAAGTACTCATTGGAGAGAAGCCGATATAATTCTGAAAATTCTAGATGTTATTCTCAGCATTTAACACAGATACGATTAAACTTATTGAATAATCCTAAATGCTTTTTTAAATTCGTAAATTCCAAGAGAAGAGCACAACAATTTCCTAGCTGTATGAAACTTGGAAGTAAAGAATCATCAGACAACACAGAAATTGCAAATCTATTTGCTGACTTTTTTCAATCTTCATATACTCAAAATGTATTTAGTGGTCAATATAATTTTCAAATTGATAAATTAAATCATTTTCCTCGTTCCTGCTTAACTGAAGATGAAGTTTATTCTGGAGTTTATTACGTTCCTCATTTTCCCCCGGTCCTGACGGAGTTCCAACCTACATTTTGAAATCTTGTGCTAATGAATTATTTTTACCCCTTACAAAAATATTTAACTATTCCTTAAATACAGGTTATTTCCCGCATTTCTGGAGGTCGAACTATGTTATCCCCCTTCATAAATCTGGTAATAGATGTTTTATAGATAGTTATAGATGTATTGCGAAGTTAAGTGCCATACCTAAACTTTTTGAAGTATTAGTTTCACGAAGAATATCACATCTTATAAAAAGTATTATTTCCCCTTTTCAACTCGGTTTTATGACAAGCAGATCTACTACTTCCAATCTGCTTGAATTTGCTTGTCATGTTCATAATGGTTTCGCAAATAAACAGCAGACTGATGTTATTTATACAGACTTCAGTAAAGCTTTCGATACTGTAGTTCATAAGCTATTGCTCCATAAAATTAATGTTATAGGGTTCCCGTCAATTCTTTTAAGCTGGATTTCATCCTATTTAGAGGATCGTACCCAAAAAGTTTTGTTCAGTGATGCCTTTTCTAAAAATATTGTTGTTTCCTCTGGAGTTTCGCAAGGAAGTCATTTGGGTCCGTTATTGTTTGTTCTTTATCTAAATGATCTTCCGAATTCCATTCTTTATTCTAAAATACTAATGTATACAGATGATGTCAAGCTGTTTTCGCATACAATTATGCGTAATTCATATTATTTACAGTATGATTTACACTCACTATATAACTGGTGCAGTGCAAATGGAATGTCTCTTAATTTAAAAAAATGTAAGAAATTTTCCTTATTCAGATCACATCCAATACAATCCGACTACTTTATAGGGTCATACAAACTGGACAATGTTGATTCTTTCTCTGATCTTGGCGTCATCTTAAATCCTAAACTAAGATTTCATCTTTACATCGATTCTTGTGTTAATAAAGCCAAGTCTTTATTAGGATTCATTAAACGCTGGTCTAAAGAGTTTGATCACCCTTATGTTAGTAAAAGATTATTT
>NW_026883498.1:0-49513 GCF_032173495.1 Musca vetustissima
GTTCCAATCATTGGGCATAAGCTCTCTAGCCACATTGTACTAATCTGCTGGTGCATGCTCCTGTCCAGCATCTGACCACCAGTCTTGAATACTTCGGCTGGTAACCCAGCGGATCCTGCTGATTTATTGTTGAGCCGATTGATTGATATTCTGACCTCATCTTGGCTTGGTGCTAGGTGTTATACACTTTATACCGTCATCTCTTATTGGTTTTAGGGTATCTTCTTCACCACTACTGTTTGCTACCAGAAGGTTTTGAACATGCTCCTTCCATAGCCTGAACATGCTGTCGGTATCTGTCACCAGGTTTCCTTCTTCATCTTTACAGGAGAATGTGCCTGCAACAAAGTTATCGGTTTGGTGTTTTACCCTTTGGTAGAATTTTAGGACTTCATTCCGACTCCTGTACATCTCGATTTGCTCACGTTCACGTTTTTCTTGCTTTTTTCTGAAAATATGCAACATATCGCATTACGTGTTGCTAATGTCCGCAGGGCTGCCCTATACGCTGCGTTTTTCATATCAGTAGCATTACGACACTCACGATCGTAACACGGATTTCTTGATGGTGGTCTTTGGTACCCAAGTATTGCTTTTGCTGCAGTTTGTAGTGAGTGGCCTATTCCCTGCCACTGTGCTTCTATATTATTATCGGACAAGGGGTGCTTTCGTCAGACGGGGGGTGGGGTAAGTTGAGCAGAGTTGGCTTCTGCTCTCTGTTGTGTTTGCAGCTTTTCGATGTCGTGTTTTCGTGTTGTGTTAGATCGCACCTTTGCTGCTATATTAAGACGAGACGAACCTTGCTCGCTACAGGGTAATGGTCCGAAAATCTACCCCTCAATTGATGACTGAAAATTATTCCCTCAAAAATCCACGCCTCGATTGATGCCTGAAAAAATATTCCTTCAAAATCCACGTCTACTGTGGATGCCTGAAAAAATATTCCTTCAAAAATCCACACCTCGATTGATGCCTAAAAAATATTCCTTTAAAAATCCACGTCTTCTGTGGATGCCTGAAAAAATATTCTTTAAAAAATCCACGCCTCGATTGATGCCTGAAAAAATATTCTTTAAAAAATCCACGCCTCGATTGATGCCTGAAAAAATATTCTTTAAAAACTCCACGCCTCAATTGATGCCTGAAAAAATATTCCTTCCAAAATCCACGCCTCGATTGATGCCTGAAAACATATTACTTCAAAAAACCACGCCTCGATTGAAGCCTGAAAAAAATATTCTTCAAAAATCCACACCTTGATTGATGCCTGAAAAAATATTCCTTCAACAATCCACGCCTCCATTGATGCCTGAAAAAATATTCCTCCAAAAATCCACGCCTCGATTGAGGCCTGAAAAAATATTCCTTCAAAAATCCACGCCTCGATTGATGCCTGAAAAAATATTCCTTCAAAAATCCACGCCTCGATTGAGGCCTGAAAAATATTCCTTCAAAAATCCACGCCTCGACTGATGCCTGAAAAAATATTCCTTCAACAATCCACGCCTTCTGTGCATGCCTGAAAACTATTCCTTCAAAAATCCACGCCTCGATTGATGCCTGAAAAAATATTCTTCAAAAATCCAAGTCTTCTGTGGATGCTTAAAAAAATACTCCTTCAAAAATCAACGCCTCGATTGATGCTTGAATTGATGCCTGAAAAATATACTCCTAAAAAGTCCACGTCTTCTGTGGATGCCAGAAAAAATATTCCTTAAAAAATCCACGCCTCAGTTGATGCCTGAAAAAATATTCCTTCAAAAATCCACGTCTTCTGTGGATGCCTGAAAATTATTCCTCCAAAAATCCACGCCTCGATTGATGCCTGAAAAAATATTCTTTAAAAAATTCACGCCTCGATTGATGCCTGAAAAAATATTCCTTCAAAAATCCACGCCTCGATTGATGCCTGAAAAATATTCTTTAAAAAATCCACACATTTGGTAGACCCTGAAATTTTTTTCTTTAAAAAATCCACGCTTTTATTGCTGCCGGTAAAAATTACCATAACACGCTGTTCCAGTTTTAGTTTTTTATTGTTTGTTTTAATAAATATATTGTTCTCCTTAATTAATTTGCAAATAATTAAAATGCAATACAAACACACATACACACATGAGAACATAAGTATATCAATTGAAAACTATTTGCTGAGTTTTCAATTGAATGCTTGTGAAAATATTTATTGATGCTGGGTTTATATGCAGCACTTAAGTAAAACAAAATACATATATATTTATTTTATTTTATCTTTAAGTGGTTGTGGGGGGGAGGGGGTCTGGGGGGTTAATACAACATCGTGCACTTGAGCACACTTTTGCTCACTCGCTCGTTCGTTCTCTATATATCCATTAAAATATATTCATATTCAGTGATTTTCAATAACAGCAGAAAAAAAAACAAAATCACACACACTGACACAGATGACAAGCAATCGAACACACAAACATACATATAGACGGAGCAGCAAATGAATGCATTAAGAATGCAAATAAATGTACACGACTACACACGTACACACACACACTCAGATATCTAGATGCATATTCCGATATGTGTGCTAACCATTTGCACATTTACCACTTATATCCGGACACTTATATGCTCATATTCCCACAAACACACATTCACAGGCACCCGTGTCCTTTGCATGTGCTCTGCTCTGCAGAGCTGTAAGGAGGCCGACATGTTCATGTAATGTAATTAAAACACTTATTACACTTGGTTGGCTTATTTGCATGTTTTCACTCGTCGATATTCATAGTATTTTCCTGCGTTTTTTGTTTTTCTTAATTTATTTTATTTTCCATACAAACGGGACGGAAAAAGCCTTTCAGTGAGAAGCGGCAGCGTGTGGGAATTAACATTCTATGAAAGAGGTTAAAAGCACCCGAAAGGAATCCAATTGCAAAAATTTCCAATATGACGCACATGGATGCCCAAAGTTGTCGTAAAACAATAAAAATTTTCTTCTTCAAGTCATTTCAATTAAAATGAGAAGAAGTAGAAAAAATATGAACGCCAAACGGGCTCAACCAAAACGTATTGATGCGAGCAGAACATACGTTTGTCGAAGCAGAACAAGAAGAAGAAGATTCACATTCATGCATTCATTCATTCAGGTTCCGTGTGGTTCCATATGACTGAACATGCAGCCAGGCAACCCAGTTCCACACCGCTGCTCACAATGTGAGGCCATATGACCATAATTAAGTGGCACAGCCGAAGTGGTTATATATTTGCCTGATTAAATTGATTGCCTACGGAAGTTTTTATTTTTATATCATTTACGCTAGTAATGCTCTACCATTCCCCTCCGGAGGATGTCAAATATGCGAGAGAGGGATTTCCAAGAATATGCAAAAGAAAAACGTTTCGTTAATTACGCAAATAAATATTTTTTTGGTGAATAAATTTATGAAGACAAACAAATCTGTTTTTCAGGGACCCACCATCACAAGGCGTGGATTTTTTAAAGAATATTTTTTCAGGTACCTATGTAAGTCGTGGATTTTTTAAAGAATATTTTTTCAGGGACCCACCATAATAAGGCGTGGATTTTTTAAAGAATATTTTTTCAGGTACCCACCATAATAAGGCGTGGATTTTTTAAAGAATATTTTTTCAGGTACCCACCATAATAAGGCGTGGATTTTTTAAAGAATATTTTTTCAGGGACCCATCAATATAATGCGTGGATTTTTTAAAGCATATTTTCAGGGACCCACTAAAATAAGCCATGGATTTTTTAAAGAATATTTTTTCAGGGACCCACTAAAATAATCCATGGATTTTTTAAAGAATATTTTTTAAAACAAGGCGTGGATTTTTTAAAGAATATTTTTTCAGGGACCCATACAAGGCGTGGATTTTTTAAAGAATATTTTTTCAGGGACCCATACAAGGCGTGGATTTTTTAAAGAATATTTTTTCAGGGACCCATACAAGGCGTGGATTTTTTAAAGAATATTTTTTCAGGGACCCATCCATACAAGGCGTGGATTTTTTAAAGAATATTTTTTCAGGGACCCATACAAGGCGTGGATTTTTTAAAGAATATTTTTTCAGGGACCCATACAAGGCGTGGATTTTTTAAAGAATATTTTTTCAGGGACCCATACAAGGCGTGGATTTTTTAAAGAATATTTTTTCAGGGACCCATACAAGGCGTGGATTTTTTAAAGAATATTTTTTCAGGGACCCATACAAGGCGTGGATTTTTTAAAGAATATTTTTTCAGGGACCCATACAAGGCGTGGATTTTTTAAAGAATATTTTTTCAGGGACCCATACAAGGCGTGGATTTTTTAAAGAATATTTTTTCAGGGACCCATACAAGGCGTGGATTTTTTAAAGAATATTTTTTCAGGGACCCATACAAGGCGTGGATTTTTTAAAGAATATTTTTTCAGGGACCCATACAAGGCGTGGATTTTTTAAAGAATATTTTTTCAGGGACCCATACAAGGCGTGGATTTTTTAAAGAATATTTTTTCAGGGACCCATACAAGGCGTGGATTTTTTAAAGAATATTTTTTCAGGGACCCATACAAGGCGTGGATTTTTTAAAGAATATTTTTTCAGGGACCCATACACGGCGTGGATTTTTTAAAGAATATTTTTTCAGGGACCCATACAAGGCGTGGATTTTTTAAAGAATATTTTTTCAGGGACCCATACAAGGCGTGGATTTTTTAAAGAATATTTTTTCAAGGGACCCACCATACAAGGCGTGGATTTATTAAAGAATTTTTTTTCAGGGCCATAATAAGGCGTAAATTTATTAAAGATTTTTTTTCAGGGCCATAATAAGGCGTGGATTTATTAAAGAATATTTTTTCAGGGACCCATACAAGGCGTGGATTTTTTAAAGAATATTTTTTCAGGGACCCATACAAGGCGTGGATTTTTTAAAGAATATTTTTTCAGGGACACCATACAAGGCGTGGATTTTTTAAAGAATATTTTTTCAGGGACCCACCATAATAAGGCGTGGATTTTTTAAAGAATATTTTTTCAGGGACCCACCATAATAAGGCGTGGATTTTTTAAAGAATATTTTTTCAGGGACCCATCCATACAAGGCGTGAATTTTTTAAAGAATATTTTTTCAGGGACTCAACAAGGCGTGGATTTTTTAAAGAATATTTTTTCAGGGACCAACCATAATAAGGCGTGGATTTTTTAAAGAATATTTTTTCAGGGACCCACCATAATAAGGCGTGGATTTTTTAAAGAATATTTTTTCAGGGACCCACCATAATAAGGCGTGGATTTTTTAAAGAATATTTTTTCAGGGACCCGCCATAATAAGGCGTGGATTTTTTAAAGAATATTTTTTCAGGGACCCACCATAATAAGGCGTTAAAGAAGCTCCTTGGGTTTCAATGATGCTTGCCCCACGTTGGGCGTCAATAAAGCAACTCGAAACACCAAGATTTAAAATAATGTTGGCAACTCCTTGTTTAGGAACTACTTCCAGCTTATGATCTAGTCCATCAACTTGGGCAAGCGTGGGTAATGATCTTAAGCCTTCAGTGTTCGCTAAAGGAATCAGAGCCGGGTGGTCCAGGACTCGGATTGTAGCTAATTTTATTGAAATTAAATTGAGCTTAGGTACTACTTATGAGAAGCAAGATCATCGTCTAGTATTGGTTGTGTAATAATGTAGTAGTGATATAAGTGATATAGTTTTTGGTACTATTTACAAAATATTTATATAGTTAACCGTTAATTTCAAATGTTTAAAACAGAGTTGCATTTAAATATGGAAATCATAAGATCAATAAAACATGTTTACACTATTGTAATTAAAATTGAATAAAAATAAAGTTGATCCGCTTCAGTCTCCCCCTCTGATGCTGAAATCGTCCCGATGATGCATCAGCAATAAAGGGTTGTGGAATCTGATAGATGATAAGTAGAGCTGGAGTGTTGATTCAGCAATGAAGATGGCGTTCTCGTAGTCATCATATCTTTCTGGGAGTTGGTACGTCAGGTAATACTCCTTCTCCCCCTAGAACAGAACTGCAATCTCGGAACTGCATAATCTTCCAATAGCAGCTGCAACCCGTTTACTACGTCGGCGTCTGAGATGGACTCGATGTTTCTGGATGTCACAAATTCTTCAACTAGGCGGCATCTCTCTGCCCCCGAAAACGCAAGTACAATGCGAAACGGACCCGTCCGGTTGTTGTTCGCCATTGCCTGGATCAGTTGTTTGAATTGGCTCTCAGTAAACTGCGTCAGATCTTCTTCTTCGCCTGACACGTACTCGTCGTTATCTGCTTTGGTTTCAATGTTTGTGTCGTTGTTCGTGGCCACTTTGTTGTGCATCTATAAAGAAGGCCGTCTGATTTGTTGGTGTTGTCCTCGGCTTTTACTTATAGGTCGTAGTACATGGCCACTGAGTTGGGCGCCAATAAAGAAAGCTCCTTGGGTTTCAATGAAGCTTGCCACACGTTGGGCGCCAATAAAGAAAGCTCCTTGGGTTTCAATGAGGCTGGCCCCACGTTGGGCGCCAATAAAGAAAGCTCCTTGGGTTTCAATGAAGCTTGCCCCACGTTGGGCGTCAATAAAGCAACTCGAAACACCAAGATTTAAAATAATGTTGGCTACTCCTTGTTTAGGAACTACTTCCCGCTTATGATCTAGTCCATCAACTTGGGCAAGCGTGGGTAATGATCTTAAGCCTTCAGTGTTCGCTAAACGAATTAGAGCCGTGTGGTCCAGGACTCGGAGTGTAGCGATTTTATTGAAATTTGATTGAGCTTAGGTACTACTTATGAGAAGCAAGATCATCGTCTAGTATTGGTTGTGTAATAATGTAGTAGTGATATCAGTGATGTAGTTTTTGGTACTATTTACAAAATATTTATATAGTTAACCGTTAATTTCAAATGTTTAAAACAGAGTTGCATTTAAATATGGAAATCATAAGATCAATAAAACATGTTTACACTATTGTAATTAAAATTGAATAAAAATAAAGTTGATCCGCTTCAGCGTGGATTTTTTAAAGAATATTTTTTCAGGGACCCACCATAATAAGGCGTGGATTTTTTAAAGAATATTTTTTCAGGGACCCACCATAATAAGGCGTGGATTTTTTAAAGAATATTTTTTCAGGGACCCACCATAATAAGGCGTGGATTTTTTAAAGAATATTTTTTCAGGGACCCACCATAATAAGGCGTTGATTTTTTAAAGAATATTTTTTCAGGGACCCACCATAATAAGGCGTTGATTTTTTAAACAATATTTTTTCAGGGACCCACCATAATAAGGCGTTGATTTTTTAAAGAATATTTTTTCAGGGACCCACCATAATAAGGCGTGGATTTTGTCAAGGTCACGGTCTTGTTGGGAGTTGGTTATCTTCTCCTTGGCTTCCTCACTCTTGTTGCTGGGTGCTTTTTCCATGCTACTCTTTATGATGTTTTCCTCTCAAATCCTTGCCTTCCCAACCTTGAAGAAGACTGCTTTGGACTCGTAATGCAACTTCCCATTAGTATTGCTAAGGCTTGTCAATGAAGATCTGTCTAGGTCCACCACCCAACAAGTAGAGTTCCATCTTATTTCTCTTTCCGGTGGAAGACTTTCCATTCCTTCACCAGTAGTGTCCTTTTTATAGACCACAGACTTCAAGCATGCGTTCTGTCGTAAACTTACTGCTTAACCTTTGACGAAGTCTCCATTATCTCCATTGAAACTGCAGCTGATCAGATCAATGGGACCCTGTTTCAGCCATCTTATCAGCCTCTACTCTTCTTCGGCTTTCTTAAACGATTATATTAGATTTATCTTGAGATTTTTTTCGAGGTGCTCTAAAAATGGATATCGATAACTCTTGAAATTAGGCATAAGGAACATTGTCATGAAATTGAACGAACTTAAATATGCGATCTTTATCTATAAGTAAACCGACTAACATAAATTCCAACACATGCCATTCTGCAACCTATTCTAAATTTTGTAAATAGATTTAAAGCACACGCACTGTTTAAAATGTATCAATCAGGCATCCATTGATTATTTGGTGTACAGTCAACATGAATATATCGAAATTATATACGGAAGCTAATCCGAACCGATTTCAAGCAAACTTGCTATATATTAATTTTTATTAATTTATGTACGTGTATGGGTCTGTATGGGCCTTTAGTCTACCATTTACTTAAAATCGGACGAAAATATATATAGAAGGTATATGTAAATCTGAACCAATTTCAAGAAAACTTGACACACGAAAGGTTATAGTAACAGTACATTGTACAAAATTGTGTGCTGATCGACCAATCTTTGGGTTTTTAGTGCACAATTTAAATTAAATCGGTCGAAAATATATATTGAAGCTATATCTAAATCTGAACCAATTTTTCAAAACATAGCACGCATCATTCTCGAAACTTAACACACATCATTCTAGACCTAATTCATTGCGTTGTGCCAAATTTCGTGGAAATCGAAAGATATATAGGGACTTTGGTGCACCATTTACCTTAAATCGGACGAAACTTTATATAGGAACTATAAGTAAATCTGACCCGATTTTCTCGAAACTTAGCACACGTCATTCTGGACCTAATTAAGTACTCTATGGCAAATTTCGTGCAAATCGAAATAAATATAGGGACTTTGGTACACCATTTACCTTAAATCGGACGAAAATATATGTGGGAGCTATATCTAAATTTGAACCGATTTTTTCCCATTTTCAATAGTATTCGTCCTTGGGCCAATTAAGTGACCTGTGCCTTATTTTATTTAAATCGGATCATAAATGCGACCTGTACTTTGTTAACAAAAATACATGGACGGACGGACATGCATAAATCGACTCAGAAAGTGATTCTATGCATATTCTCAAAAGGAACCATGTGTCTATCTCGTTTCTTTTTGCCTGTTCCAAACATATGCACAAAGACATAATACCCTGTACCACAGTGTGGTGAAGGGTCGACTCAGCTTGTCGATCTAGAATATACCTTCGGTATATTCCCCATACAACGGCATCCACAATTTTCAGTATTTGGTCATATTTTTATGTGTTAAAGGTCCTTGACCCATTTTTTAGTTTAAGTGTCCGTCCGTCCATGTATGATCAGATTTGGATGAAATTTGGCATAGGTCACTTAATAGACCCAAGGACGAACCTTATTGAAATTGGGAAAAATCGGTTCAGATTTAGATATAGCTTCCATATATATTAAGTCTTGAATAGTGCACGTTAAGTTTCGTGAAAATCGATTTACATATAGCTCCTATATAAATTTACGTCCGATTTAATGTAAATGGTGTACCAAAGTCCCTATAAATATTTCGATTTGCAAAAAATTTGGCATAGTGTACTGAAATGAGTCTGGAGTCATGTGTGTAAAGTTTCCTGAAAATTGATTCAGATTTATATATAGCTCCTATATATTTTTATAAGTTAACCTCTGCCATTCTCATTAAAATCGGTTCAGATTTTGATATAGCTTCTACATATATATTTTCGTCCGATTTTACACAAAATTGACACAAATTTCGGTAATTTTGTCCCATTGTAAGAAGGAACCCTATATCTGAACAAATGAACAATTTAGTATAGGTTGCAGAATTCGACGTCTGGTGAAGGGTATCTAGGGTATATAGTCGGCCCCGCCCGACTTTACTATTTTCCTTACTTTTTTTTAATTTAAAGAATACTTGTTCCAAGAGCTTGAATTTTTTCAAATAATATATATTTTTTCAAGATTATAAATTAATATTTTTTTAAATACTATTAAATCGTTCATTTAAGCTAAAAAAGGAAAATGTGGAAATTTAAAGGAAAAGAAATCAAATTTCCCATTTACCTGACAATTATTATTGATTAAAAAAATGCTCAGCTATAGCAATAACTTGCGAAATTTTTTCTACCTTTCTATTAAAATTTAATTTTTACAAAATTAAGGAAACTCATATAAAATATTCCACAAATCCCTATTTCACAAATTCTCACAATTCATCATCATCATCAAGTGTTATTTCCGAGATTTGTTAATACTTTCGAAACAACAATTAAACTTATTACCCAAAATTCTGTTGAACTATCCCTGGCAACAATAACAACAACAATCACCACAACAACTATTTTTGTGAAATGAAAAGTTGTTGCCCCCTAATGATAGTTCCATAACACAGCTAACATATCCGACTACAATTTTTAATCCATTCTTAATTACCCCTAATATATGCTGGCCCCACTTTTTTTAGTTCCAACTAACTATGGTTTTTTGTGTTTCTGTCCTGCCTGACTGCCTTCCTTTACCGAAATAAAACCCCCAAAGGGTGTTAGCAGTAAAAAAACGAGAAACCCTTGAGAACAAAAACAACTTCTTGTTGCCGGATACGCACAACAATGTTTAATAACCATTTTGTTGCATTCATAAAGGTCACTATTAACACATTCATGTGTTCTCGTTGTTGTTGTTGTTGCTGTTATTGTAACATTACTGCTGTTGCTGCTGCTGCTGCCGTTGTTGTTGTAGTCGTCCTCGTCCTGGTCTTCGTCGTCGTCATCATCATTCTAGACGAGTGAGTTTTACGTCCTTAACTTGTAAACAATTTAATAGTGTTAAGCTAACTTTATGCTGTCGCTTCTGCTGCTTCCACATCTACTTTTGTTACAATTTTTCTTACCTCCTTCCTAGGTGGATGGAGGAGGGTTGGGATACCTTCAAACACCAGTTGTTATTGTTTTTATTATGGGGGAAGCACTTCGTTATGTGGATGGGGTAGCAATGATGTTAGTGTGTGTAAGGATGTTTGGGTGTTTGGGAGTGTATGTGTGTTTATGTTTGCCAGTGTGTATGGTTACTATTGCCTAACTTTCAAACGTTGCATGCCACATGCAAGCATTGTTGTGCTCGTCAAGTTTTCTGGCGTTGCAGTAACCTTCTAAACTACAAAAATGGCTGAATGGCTGAAGCTGAAGCAACAAGAACTATAAATTTCGTTTTTAAAGTTAATATCATGACTTAACTATCGAAATTTTTATTTCTACGAATTGTGGCAAATTCTATTACAAACTTAAAGGATTTCACATAGAGGTGGTGGTAAGCGAGTCTTTTGTTTGGGTTCCTAGGGGGGCTTAGAGCTTATCTACATGCTAGAGAGATTGAATGTTTGTGTTTGGTATCGATAAATTTCTAAACAAATTAAATGCGATGACCATTAATTAAAAGTGTTGTTAGACAGGCTAGTAAAATAAGGGAATAATGGGTAGTCACTTTTGATGGGTCCCTGAAAAATATTCTTTAATAAATCCACGCCTCACTTTTGATGCGTCCTTAAAAAAATATTCCAAATAAATCGATAAAGTGTATCAATCTAGAGCCCTAACATCTACCAATACCACTATACATACAGTTGCGATTCACAATAATTCAAATAAAAAAATAAAATAAAAAACTGAAAATTATAAAAAAACCAGTGTAGTCGGACGGGGCCGACCATACGATACCCTACACAACTACACGGAACTCAAATTTTCTGCGGATGTTTATTCCGAGCCTGGGCAATATTTCGTGATATTTGCACCCTCTTGCCCGATTAGAGGTAAACAGCTCCTCTTTCTCACACTGACATATTTTCCGAATATTACGAGTATTCCGTACAGCTATTGTCCAGATTCCCTTCACCGTGGGTTGTGTTGTGATGTTCGGCTTTCATTTGTCGTCTATAGATCGACTCGGAAAAAAACACAAAAATTAAGTTTCTGGTCCACTTCATTCCAAAATTATTATCTGATCAACACCGAAAATTATAGGCGTTGTCCTTGACCATAACTGGAACCTCATGGAACATTTCAAAGCGACCAGCGCTATAGTTCCGCTCTGTAGAGTCATAATGGGTTACTAAATAATACACGAATACGGAGATACCTGTAAATTTTTAGGTGTAACTCCCACATCCAAGCACATACAACAATATAATTGGTATGAATTTAAAGGTCAACCACTCCTCTTAGATATAATATCAACTTCTCGGTTCTATGTCCTCAAGGGTAAATATATACGTTATAAAATTTTCACACAAAAGTCAGGGCCCATTTGACCCGCTAAATATTGGCCGATCTTTATCAAAACAGGCATGCTTATTCTTTGGCCTAATCCTCTTCTCCATGCAAATATCACGATGTTCGGGCCATTATTGCGGCCTCTGGAGCGACCAGAAAAACAGACAAAAATTTAGTATTTGGTCCATTTCATCCCCTAAATATTAACCGATCTTTCCCAAAAACAATAGGGGTCTTCATTGACCCGAACCCATCCTACATGCAAAATTTCGTGAAGATTGGTCCATAATTGTGGCCTGTATCGTGTTTACAAATTATAATGGACACACGGACGGTCGGACACACATGTCTAGATCGACTCAGCTAGTCGAGATATGACGATTGGTATACTTAAAGGTGGGTCTAGGACCAATATTTCGCGGCGTTACAAACATTTGGGGTTGCACAAAGCTATAATACCCTGACAACATAGTTGTGTAGGGTATAAAAGCTGAAAATTATATAAAAACCAGTGAGCAGTATAGTCGGACGGGGTCGACCATACGATACCCTACACAACTTCCTTGAAAATCTAACTTTCTGCGGTTCTATATTCTGAGATTGGGCAATATTTCGCGATATTTGCACACTTTTGACTGGCTGGAGGTCAGCAAATGTTACAAATAATTAGTACAGCCCCTCTAATTACTTGTCCAGATTCCCTTCACCGTGGGTTGTGTTGTGATGTTCGGCTTTCGACTCGAAAAGTACAAATAATTAAGTTTTTGGTCCACTTCATCAGAAAAATTATTATCTGATCATCATCTAACATTTTAGACGTTGTTCTTGACCATAGCTGGAACCTCATGGAACATTTCAAAGCGATCAGACCTATATTTCCACCCTCCAGTGTGGTAATAGGTTACTAAATAATATATGAATACGTAAGCACCTGTAAATATTTAAGTGTAACTCCCGCTTCCGAGTACCTACGACTATATAATTGGTATCAATTTAAAGGTCAACCACTCCTCTTGGATATAATATCAACTTCTCGGTTCTATGTCCTCAAGGGTAAATATATACGTTATAGAATACAAATATTGTAAATTTTCACACAAAAGTCAGGGCCCATTTGACCCGCTAAATATTGGCCGATCTTTATCAAAACAGGCATGCTTATTCTTTGGCCTAATCCTCTTCTCCATGCAAAATTTCACGATGTTCCGGCCATTATTGCGGCCTCTGGAGCGACCAGAAAAACCGACAAAAATTAAGTATTTGGTCCGTTTCATCCCCTAAATATTAACCGATCTTTACCAAAAACAATAGGGGTCTTCATTGGGCAGAACCCATCCTACATGTAAAATTTCGTGAAGATTGGTGCATAACTGTGGCCTGTATCGTATTTACAAATTATAATGGACAGACGGACAGACGGACGGGCACACATGTCTAGTTCGACTCAGCTAGTCGAGATATGACGATCGGTATACTTAAAGGTGGGTCTAGGACCAATATTTCGCGGAGTTACAAACTCTTGGGGCTGCACAAAGCTATAATACCCTGACAACATAGTTGTGTATGGTATAAAAATATTCCAAATGAATTGATAAAGTGTATCAATCAAGCACCCTAACATCTACCAGTACCACTACACATACAACTGCGATTCACAATAATTCAAATAATAATATAAAAAACTGAAAATTATAAAAAAATACATTTCATATTTATTTGTATCTCTATTTGATGTTATTGTTGTTTTTTCTCACCTCCTACCTCTCTCCAAAAATAAATGTATGCCATGAAACTACAAATCCTCATCCTTCTCCCCCTACGCGGCAAACACATCCATATGTAAGCATATGGTTGCAGAGGCCTGGTGGTAGGTGGTAACTGGTTCATTGATGCTGGTGGTTATTGTTATTTTTATTCTTCCGATTGGATGGATGAATGCATTGATCAATATATGGATGGCTGACTGACTGACTGGCTGGCTGGCTAGATGGCCGGCTGCCTGGCCAAATGGACGGATGGATGCCTGGATAAGTGCGAGTAATAAATAAATTCGAATTCCAAATATGATGACTTTGTTAAATTGAGTGTAAAGTGTGGAGTTGTTATTGTTGTTGTTGCAATTGCAATTGCAAACTGCAACTGCAGTTGAAACTGCAATTGTTGTATTCTGTCATATGTATAGAGGGAAATAACCATCAGGTCCATTCACATAAAACAAGTCAATAAAATGAAATGAAAACAAACCAATGTAAATGTGAAGATGAAACAAAAAAAAAAAATAAAAAGAAAAATCAACAATAACAACAACACCACAAAAAAATAACATAAACACACTACAAAATAAAAACAACAAATTAATATAAATATGCAAAACGCTTAATATATAAACAATATGTTGGTAGGAAAAGAAGGGTAGGCGATGTGGCGGGGCACGAAAACACAATAAGCCGATTTTGCCAAATGCTGGAAAATGCTGGGGAAAGAGGTTGGCGGAGGAAGCTGTGAAACGATATAAATTCATTTGACAAAAGTTCTAAAGCTTATTAATAAACACAACAATGATGACGGACGGACAGACAGACAGAGGGACGAATGAATGAATGGCAAAATTAATTTTTATTCACTTCAAATCCATGAAACATTATTTTATACTTAATTGATGCTATTCTTATTTGTTGTTTTTGTTGGCAATATTTTTTTCTCCTGACTCCAATATGGCAGGGTTCAAAAAAGACCAGGATATTCGAATGGAAAAGCCATTAAAAAACTTCAGAAGATTAAAAAGCAACATATGATTGAATGTATGTTTTATAAAATAAAAAAACAATACAACAACAACGACAACAATAATATTAAACAAAATATGTTTGTACTTAAATTTTGTTTGAATTTAATTCAGTTGAAGTATCAGGGAGGTACAATGGAAATGAAAAGTTCGTTTCATTTAATAATGTCACTAGTAAATATTTTATAATGACATGAGGGATAATCTGTTGGAAGGATTTTTTTCCGGAAGGTGGATTGTTATACCCTACACAACAATGTTGTCGGGGTATTATAGCTTTGTGCAGCCTCAAGAGTTTGTAATATTGGTCCTAGACCCACCTTTAAGTATACCGACCATCATATCATATCTCGACTAGCTGAGTCGATTTAGACATGCGTGTCCGTCCGTCCGTCCGTCTGTCCGTATGTCCATTATAATTTGTAAACACGATAAAGGCCACAATTATGGTCCAATCTTCACGAAATTTTGCATGTAGGATGGGTTCTGCCCAATGAAGACCCCTATTGTTTTTGGAAAAGATCGGTTAATATTTAGGGGATGAAATGGACCAAAAACTTAATTATACCCTTCACCACACTGTGGTACAGGGTATTATGTCTTTGTGCATATGTTTGTAACAGGCAAATGGAAACGAGATAGACACATGGTTACTTTTGAGAATATGCACAGAATCACTTTTTAAGTCGATTTATGCATGTCCGTCTGTCTGTCCATGTTAAATTGTAAAAAAAGTACAGGTCGCATTTATTATCCGATTTGGATGAAATTTGGCACAGCTCACTTATTTGGCCCAAGGACGAACCCTATTGATATAGCTCCCATATATATTTTCGTCCGATTTAAGGTAAATGGGGCACCAAAGACCCTATATATGTTTCGATTTGCACGAAATTTGGCATAGAGTACTGAATTTTACAATTTTACAATTATAAGCCGAACATCACAACACAACTCACGGTGAAGGGAATATGGACAAGTAATTAGAAAAGGTGTACTGAATATTGGTAATATTCGGAAAATATGTCAGTGTAAGGAAGAGGTGCTGTTGATCTCTAATCGGGCAAGAGGGTGCATCCATAACGAAATATTGCTCAGGCTCGGAATAAAAATCCGCAGAAAGTAAGAGTTTCGTGGTAGTTGTGTAGGGTATCGTATGGTTGGCCCCGTCTGACTATACTGCTCCGCTCACTGGTTCTTTATGTTTTTCCGCTCGATCTATAGGCCATAATTAAAAGCCGAACATCACAACACATTTTTTCAGATTTTTTTAGAGTCTACCAAAGGCTTGGATTTTTTAAGAATATTTTTTCAGGGACCATCACAAGGCGTGAATTTTTTAAAGAATATTCCTTCAGAGACCATCACATGGCATGGATTTTTTAAAGAATATTTTCAGGGACTATCTAAAGCGTGGATTTTTTAAAGATATTTTTTTCATATAATTGTTATACACTCAAAATATCAGGGACTATTTGAAGCGTGGATTTTTTAAGGGATATTTTTTAGGGACCAATTCAAAGCGTGGTTTTCAGAGACCTATTAAGGCGTGGATTTTTTTAAGTAATATTTTTAGGGACCAATTCAAGGCGTGGCTTTCACAGGCATATTGAGGCGTGGATTTTTTAAGGGATTTTTGTAGGGACTAATTCAAAGCGTGGTTTTCAGAGACCTATTGAGGCGTGGATTTTTTAGGGACCAATTTAAAGCGTGGTTTTCAGAGACCTATTGAGGCGTGGATTTTTAAGAGATATTTTTAGGGACCAATTTAAAGCGTGGTTTTCAGAGTCCTATTGAGGCGTGGATTTTTTAAGGGATATTTTTAAGGACCAATTCAAAGCGTGGCTTTCAGAGACCTTTTGAGGCGTGGATTTTTTAAGGGGTATTTTTAGGGACCAATTCAAAGCGTGGCTTTCAGAGACCTATTGAGGCGTGGATTTTTTAAGGGATATTTTTTAGGGACCAATTTTTTATGGAATATTTTTAGGGACCAATTTTTATGGAATATGTTTTAGGGACCAATTTTTTATGGAATATGTTTTAAAGAGTATATGGCGTGTATTTTTCAAAGAATATTTTCTTATCAGGGTCTATCGGACGCGTCCAAAAGTTTTGGATATTGGAAAGCATAATAACATTAATTAACTGCAACCACATTGCCCTCGATAATCTCCTTAGTCTACTGTACCCACTCCTTTCGTCTAAGTTAAGGAAGTATCCTGATCAAGCAACCAATAAAAAATCTCAGACAAAAAGTTCTCCCGATCTCCCAGTTCATTGAAAGGGGCTGATTACCGGTACGGAATTCATACAGATTAAGAGGAACCTAAAATTTATTCGAATGTGATATTGTGAGGAAATTATTGATCGAAAAAATTCCCACTAGTGAATTCTTTCAACGGAGGGGACAACTGAGAGTATCCTAAGAACGATTTAGAAAATTTTTCGAGTAACTTCAAGGGGGTCCCTGAATGTTAAGAAGTCCTTGACAGCATCTACTATTGCGAAAGATGGCAAGGTAGGCTAGAACGAGAACCAGTAAGAAGTTCTTTGGAAAGTAGGCCCAGGCGTAACTCCTTTCTGAGTTACAATCCAACACCCTAGATCCACCCAAAAATAAGGCTATGACAATAGAATGTTTGTCGTTTGATAATCCCAATCCCCACCCAATATGACGAACGTGATGAAGGAATTGCTGTATCTACTTCTGCGGCTTTAACTCTGGGGACCCAATATCTAACCCAACAACCTGAAGAGTCGCTTGATGCATATCAAACATAAGTTGAACAGAAGATGAGCTGATCATACGTCGTATCTGTCAATAGTAATATCTGATCAATAATAGGTTAGCCTCCAGGGATCCTACCAGTAGATTGTAAAAGCCGATACATTTGATTAATTTTATAATTCAATAATTCATAGTTGGTCCGACTAGATCAATACGCCGAAAAGAGGTCAGATTCATGTCAAATAAGCCAGTAAAAGAGGAGGAGTCGTCCATCAAGTAAATGAATACGACCTACAAATACGTTAAGGCTTCAAATGGATTTTACTGTTGTAGTTTGAATCCCTTAGGGGTTAAACGATTTATTACTACGACAGCAAATTTTGAAAAATCAAAATTGTAATATTTTTCAGACTCTTATTGAAGCGTGGATTTTTTTAGAATATTCTATTCAGGACTTAATGAAGCGTAGATTTTTAAATAGTATTTTTTAGGGACTGAGAACCGAAGCATCGATATTTATATGATATTTATTTTCTCAGAATTGAAAATATAATACCCTTCATCATTAGTTATAAAATATATTGTCAATATGGTTGCCCCAAATTTTTTTCCATACTCCATATATAAAATATCCTTTACCATTCGAGTTGAGTGAAATAAATAAACATATATTCAAAACCAGTGACCAGTATAGTCGGACGGGGCCGATAATATGATACCCTACACAACTTCCACGAAAATCTAACTTTGTGTGGTTCTTTATTCTGAGCTTAGGCAGTATTTCGCGATATTTTCACCCCCTTGACCGACTAGAGGTTAACAAATATTACTAATATTCTGTACAGCCCTTCTAATTACTTCGCCAGTTTTCTATTATCATGGGTGGTATTATGATGTTCGGGTTTCAATTGTGGCCTACAGATCGACTCCAAAAAACATAAAAAATTTTCGGCCCACTTCATTCCAATATTATTATCTGATCATCATCGAAAAATATAGGTATTGTCCTTGACCACAACCGGAACCTCATGGAACATTTCAAAGCCATCAGCGGTATATTTCCGCCCTCTAGTGTGGTAATGGGTTACTAAATACTATTTGAAAACGTAAGCACCTGTAAATATTTGAGAGTAACTCCCACATCCGAATACATACGACAATATAATTTGTATCAATTTAAAGGTCAAGCCCTCCTGGATATACTACCAACTTCAGGTGGGTCTAGGACCAATATTTCGCGGCATTACTAACTCTTGGGGCTGCACAAAGCTATAATACCCTGACAACATAGTTGTGTAGGGTATAACCAGTAAGGAAAGTAGTAAAGTCGGACTGGGCCGACTATATGATACCCTTCACCACTTTGGGTATATTGTACATATGTATCCTAACAATTGCATGTCTATGTTCCCTCTATCTCCAACCTATCCTAACTATAATTTCATTCGAGCAGATTCAGAGCCGTCTGTGCAACATGGGGAAAATTTATGGAAAACGATTTATAGGAAAATTGATAAACGCTATTCGGTACGCCGCGTTGTTGAAAACAGAATCTATATGTGGGAGCTATATTTAAATCTGAACAGATTTTCACGAAAATTAACACACATCTTTCTAGACTTAATTCAGTACGCTGTACAAAATTTTATGCAAATCGAAGGATATATATATAGGGACCTTGATGCATTATTTACATAAAATGGTGGGACGAAAATATATATGGGAGGTATGTCGAAATCTAAACCGATTTTCCCGAAACTCACCACTCATCATTCTAGACACAATTTAGTACGCTATGCCAAGTTTCGTGCCAATCGAAGGATATAAAGAGACTTTGGTGCACTAGATACCGAAAATCGGAGGAAACTATATATGTGGAAGCTATATCTAAATCTGAACCGATTTCCACGCAACTTAGCACACATCATTCTAGGCATCATTTCGTGCAAATCTAAAGAAATTTAGGGTCATTGGTGCACCATTTACCTTAAATCGGACGAAAATCTATATGGGAGCTATATCTAAATCTGAACCGATTTTCAGGAAACTTGACACACATCATTCTAGACCTAATTCATTATGCTGTACTAAATTTCGTGCAAATCGAAAGATATATAGAGACTTTTGTACACCATTTACCTTAAATCGGACGAAAATCTATATGAGAGCTATATTCAAATCTGAACCGATTTTCACGACACTTAACACACATCGTTCTAGACATAATTCAGTATGTTATACCAAATTTCGTGCATATTGAAGTATATATAGAGACTTTTGTACACCATTTACCTTAATTCGGACGAAAATATATATAAAGGCTATATCGAAATCTGAACCGATTTTCAGGAAACTTGACAAACATGATTCTAGACTTAATTCATTATGCTGTACCAAATTTCGTGCAAATCGAAAGATATATAGAGACTTTGGTACACCATTTACCTTAAATCGGACGAAAATCTATATGGGAGCTATAACTAAATCTGAACCGATTTTCAGGAAACTTGACACACATCATTCTAGACCTAATTCATTATGCTGTACCAAATTTCGTGCAAATCGAAAGATATATAGAGACTTTTGTACACCATTTACCTTAAATCGGACGAAAATATATATGGGAGCTATATCTAAATCTGAACCGATTTTCACAGAATTTAACACTCATCTTTCTAGACTTAATTCAGTACGCTATGCCAAATTTCGTGCAAATCGAAGTATATATAGAGACTTTGGTACACCATTTACCTTAAATCGGACGAAAATATATATGGGAGCTATATCCAAATCTGAACTGATTTTCAGGAAACTTGACACACATAATTCTAGACTTAATTAATTACGCTGTACCAAATTTCGTGCAAATCGGAAGATATATAGGGACCGGTTACATGCATATTCTCAAAAGAAACCATGCCTGTTACAAACATATGCACAAAGACATAATACCCTGTACCACAGAGTGATGAAGGGTATAAATATGGTATGTATATATATACATATATATTTTTAGTTTTCATGACGTTTCGATGGCAATAGTGAAATTTTCGGTGTAAATTTGTGAATATCCATAAAAATGAATTGAATTTCATAAAAATTGGACTTTCAGTTTTTTTCTCGGTCAGTAGTTTTGCTATCGTCCATCGTCGTCATCAGCAGCAGCAGCATCGACAACGACAGCAGGGCAACATCATTGTTTGATTGTTTCATTGGCATTTGTTTGGCGATGGCGATGATGATGACCATCACCATCATGATGATTTGACTCAATATTTTTTTTCTGGGTTAAATAATAAAAACCAATAACAACCAACAACTGACAATAAAAATCGCGTTTTTTTTTTGTGATGGTCATCTAGTTGGCGGCAGGGGTGCTCTTTGGGGGGAGGGCTCGAAAGTGCATCGCGATAAGTGAATACATTAAATCTGGTTCACGGAAATTGCAAACATTAAAAGTAATAGTCGAACATGCAAATTCGTTAATAAATGCACAGGTGATTAAATTATCATTACCATATCTGGACGATAGTTGTGACGATGTATGTATGTGTATTGAGTACATATATATATATATATATATAAATATGTATTGCAAATGTTATAATAAATATTTTTTATTGCTGCAAAAGAACGAAATAAAATAAAAATCGAATATTATTTATGTCAGTATTGTTCGCCAAAGTGATGGTGTAAAAAACATTGATTGTTCTACATATTTGCCTAATGACATACATGATATATACAGAATTATTGCAATACAATACTATTGCAATATAAATAAAATAAAAATTTTGCAATTAATGATTGCTATTTGAATAGATTATTGGATATACGGAATATCGTAGCAATTGCGAGGAAACTATTGTTTTCATCAATCATCAAATAAATTAAATGTGTAAAAAAGTCATTAAGCTCGGACACTACTAACGTTTAATACTCTACACCATGAGGAACAAAACATATTAAACAAGTGAGCGGAGCAGTATAGTCGGACGGGGCCGACTATACGTTACCCTACACAACTACCACGGAACACACATTTTCTGCGGATGTATATTCCGAGCCTGGGCAATAATTCGTGATATTTGCACCCTCTTGCCCGATTAGTGGTAAACAGCAACTCTTCCTCAAACTGACATATTTTCCGAATATTACGAGTATTCAGTACAGCTATTGTCCAGATTCCCTTCACCGTGGGTTGTGTTGTGATGTTCGGCTTTCATTTGTGGTCTATAGATCGACTCGATAATAACACAAAAAAATTATGTTTTCGGTCCACTTCATTCCAAAATTATTATCTGATCATCACCGAAAATTATAGGCGTTGTCCTTGACCATAACTGGAACCTGATGGAACATTTCAAAGCGATCAGCGCTATAGTTCCGCTCTCTAGAGTTATAATGGGTTACTAAATAATATACGAATACGGAGATACCTGTAAATATTTAGGTATACTCCCACATCCGAGCACATACAACAATATAATTGGTATTAATTTAAAGGTCAACCACTCCTCTTGGATATAATATAAACTTCTCGGGTCTATGTCCATCAGGGGTAAATATATACGCTATAGAATACAAATTTTGTCATTTTTCACACAAAAGTCAGGGTCCATTTGACCCACTAAATATTGACCGATCTTTATGAAAATAGGCATGCTTATTCTTTGGCCTGATCCCCTTCTCCATGGAAAATTTCACGATGTTTGGGCCATAATTGCGGCCTCTGGAGCGACCAGAAAAACCGACAAAAATTTAGTATTTGGTCCATTTCATCCCCTAAATATTAATCGATCTTTCCCAAAAACAATAGGGGTCTTCATTGGCCAGAACCCATCCTACATGCAAAATTTCGTGAAGATTGGTTTATAACTGTGGCGTGTATCGTGTTTACAAACAAATGGACAGACGGACGGACGGACACAATGGACTTAGACGGATCGGTATACTTAAACGGACACACACTTTTGCTGCACAAAGATAATACCCGACTTTAGCAAATACCAATAGTGGCGTGGTACACAACTATGTTGTCAGGGTAGTATACCTTTGTGCAGCCCCAAAAGTTTGTAACGCCGCGAAATATTGGTCCTAGACTCACCTTTAGGTATACCGATCGTCATATCTCAACTAGCTGAGTCAATCTAGACATGTGTGTCCGTCCGTCTGATCTTGATAATTTGTAAACACGATACAGGCCATAGTTATGGACCAATCTTCACGAAATCTTGCCTGTAGGATGGGTTCTGGCCAATGAAGAATAGGGGTCTTTTTGGGTAAAGATCGATTAAAATTTAGGTGATAAAATGAACAAAAAAAACTTTATTATTGTCTGATTTTCTGGTCGCTCCAGAGACCGCAATTATCGCCAAAATATCGCGAATTTTTACATGGAGAAGGAGATCGGCCCAAAGAATCAGCAATAAAGCGTTGATCGCTTTGAAATTTTCCATGAGTATTCAGGTATCGTCAAGGACAACGCCTTTAATTTTCTGTGATGATCAGATAATAATTTTGGGATGATGTGGACCGAAAACTTCATTTTTTGTGTCTTTTTAAGGAAGAGGTGCTGTTGATCTCTAATCGGGCAAGAGGGTGCAACTATCAAGAAATATTGCCCAGGCTGGGAATAAATATCTGCAGAAAGGTAGAGTTCCGTGGTAGTTGTGCAGGGTATCGTAGTATTGAATTAGGTCTACATTGATATATTCCAAGTTTTGTTGAAATCGGTTCAGATTTACATATAGCTCCCATATACAATTGTGTCCGATTTCATGTAAATGAAGCACCATACTGCTATTATTGGTCCGATTGAGACAAAACTTTACAAATATTACTGAATTAGGTCAAGATTTATGTCTGCAAAGTTTTGTTGGTTCAGATTTAGATATAGCTCCCATATATAGTTGCGTCCGATTTTTTATGAATGATGCACCAAACTCCCAATATTTGTCCGATTGAGACGAAAGTTTGCACAGAGTTCTAAATTAGGTCCAGACTGAAGTCTGTGAAGTTTTGTTAAAATCGGTTCAGATTTAGATATAGCTCCTATATATAGTTTCTTCCGATTTTTTGCACAAAGTACTGAATTGGGTCCAGATATATATTTGCGAAGTTTTGTTATAATCGGTTCAGATTTAGATATAGACCGCTTATTTACTTTCCATCAATCGGACAAACATTGACAGTATAGTGCAATTTAGATGAAATACATAGTTTTGTCCGATTTTATTTTCCATAAATTTCAGATCGGTATGTGTATGGGTTGTTTTTAATTAAGTTCACATATCTATGTACGCAGTTAACTTCGTCCGATTCCATTTCATTGGTCTTCCAAAGATGTTATGTCTATTCTATTTAAAGGCTATGGACATATGATCATCTATCTACTAATCTTTAAAGAATGTTAGACTAAAAAATATTCTGTACCAAATCCGCGCCTCGATTATTCCCTAAAAAATATTCTTTAACTAATCCGTGCCTCGATTAGTCCATAAAAAATATTCTTTACCAAATCCGCGCCTTGTGATATCCCTAAAAGATATTCCTTACCAAAGTCCCTAAAAAATATTCTTTATCTAATCCGTGCCTAGATTAGTCGTAAAAAAATATTCTTTACCAAATCCGCGCCTCGATTAGTCCCTAAAAAATATTCTTTACCTAATCCGTGCCTCGATTAGTCCATACAAAAATATTATTTACCAAATCCACGCCTTGTGATATCCCTACAAGATATTCCTTACCAAATCCACTCCTTGTGATGGTGGCCAAAAAATAATCGTTACCAAATCCACACCTTGTGATGGTCGCTAAAAACTAATCTTTACCAAATCCACGCCTTGTGATGGTCCCTAAAAATATTCTTTACCGAATGTATCCACGCCTCGATTAGCCCCTACAATGCTTAACCCAATCCACGCCTTGATTAGTCCCTAAAAAATATTCTTTACCAAATCCACGCCTCTTTTTCAGAGACCTCAAGAGGCGTGGATTTTAAGCCTCTTGAGGTCTCAAAAGTATGCTTTTAAAATCCACGCCTCTTGACGTCTCTGAAGAAGTATGCTTTTAAAATCCACGCCTCTTGAGGTCTCTGAAAAAGTATGCTTTAAAAATCCACGCCTCTTAAGGTCTCTGGAGAAGTATGCTTTAAAAAATCCACGCCCCCGATTTGAGAAGATGGGTGGCTCCCTTAAACAGTTAAAAAAAACTTTCCCTTAAACAGTTATAAAAAGCTTTCAGAAGTTTATATGTAGTCGTGTGGTCTATTAATGGGGGCAATAATCCCTGGTTACCTGATGCTAATATGGTAACGTCTGGCGAGCTGTGGCTATTTACCTATATCCTTCAAGAGGGCAACCCATTAACCCTGCTATTTGCAGATAAGCTACTAATTTGTTCAACCAGCGCTGTGTCCCGACGTTCAATATGTAGGACACACCTCATGATGGGCATTCCAATCCCCTAATACAGACTGTTATTAACAAAGTAATTTGTATTTTTATTATACACTTATATGTAGAAAATATTTTGTAAACCATTTTCCCCCAAATTCGACTTTAATATTCAATTTCCTGAACCGTTCAAAATATATAGCTATAAAAAATTATATTTCCGCTAAACAGAACACCTTGCAACAGTGTTGCTATTTTTATAGGAAACCATACGTTTTTTGGTTGGCACAAAAAATCATATGCCATAACAAGCCTAGCTTAAACAATTCCTTTCGTATGCAACAACAAAAACCATGCATGCTACCCCACAGCTTGCAAAAACATTTGACGAATAGCTTATCAAACATTGTGTTCTGCTTTTTTCGGACTCTTCCACGCTGCAAATCCTCTAGAATGTGGTAAAGGAAACAAACGAAACTCCCGTTTTTCAATGGTCCTCCATACTTTGTAACTCTCATATTCATCATGCTCGGACCCCTTATCGTTTATATTCGTCGTATTATGTTTATCCTGCTTAAGCGGATTATGCCAAACAGTGCATATGCTAGAGTTTTTTTTTCATTCGGGTTCACAGGGAACTGCTGTTGGTGGTGGTGGCTGGCGCTGCATCTCAGTACCATATCCTTAGTTTTTTTCGTTTTTTATTTCATTTTCATTTCGGATGGGATTTTTTCCTGTTTCGTTCTGAAATCACTTCTCTGTTATTTTGTGGAAAGTCTGGCTCCCAGGTCCAAAAAAAAGCTGCGAGGGAGATAGGGAAAGGGTTTTTATTTAAATTGCGTACATGTGTGTGTCAGTTTGTTTGGTTGTTGTTTTTAACCGCCGCCACTGTTAAGTATGTGTAAGGCTGTTGCGGCATCAAGTTGTATGTAATGGTGCCTGTTGCCTCTGTGTGTATTTGTTTAAATGTCCAGTTTTTTAATTAAATTTACGCTTCGCAGATTTACACTTTATTTTTCTTTTGATAGCATTCTGAAGTTATTGCAGCAGTTCTACATTTCATTCAAGGCCCCCTCAATTATTTTTTTGTTTTTGCTGGTGTGCTCTTCCCCTTTCTCGATGGCTTACTTGCTTTTAGTGCTGTTTGTTTGTAAATGTGTGTGTTGTTTTTCAGTGAATGAGGGTGTGTGTGGTTCTTTTTCATTATCAAATCCCCCAGGGTAGGGTATTTCAAGCATTTCATTCGGGATGTAACATTGAGACCCCTCAAAAATATTTTTAATAAATCCACGCCTTTGATAGACCCCGTTGATAGACCCCTTATCTTTAAAAAATCCACGCCTTTGATAGACCCCTCAAAAATATTTTTAATAAATCCACGCCTTTGATAGACCCCTCAAAAATATTTTAAATAAATCCACGCCTTTGATAGACCCCTCAAAAATACTTTTAATAAATCCACGCCTTTGATAGACCCCTCAAAAATATTTTTAATAAATCCACGCCTTTGATAGACCCCTCAAAAATATTTTTAATAAATCCACGCCTTTGATAGACCCCTCAAAAATATTTTTAATAAATCCACGCCTTTGATAGACCCCTCAAAAATATTTTTAATAAATCCACGCCTTTGATAGACCCCTCAAAAATATTTTTAATAAATCCACGCCTTTGATAGACCCCTCAAAAATATTTTTAATAAATCCACGCCTTTGATAGACCCCTCAAAAATATTTTTAATAAATCCACGCCTTTGATAGACCCCTCAAAAATATTTTTAATAAATCCACGCCTTTGATAGACCCCTCAAAAATATTTTTAATAAATCCACGCCTTTGATAGACCCCTCAAAAATATTTTTAATAAATCCACGCCTTTGATAGACCCCTCAAAAATATTTTTAATAAATCCACGCCTTTGATAGACCCCTCAAAAATATTTTTAATAAATCCACGCCTTTGATAGACCCCTCAAAAATATTTTTAATAAATCCACGCCTTTGATAGACCCCTCAAAAATATTTTTAATAAATCCACGCCTTTGAGGCCTAATATTCCTTCAAAAATATTTTTAATAAATCCACGCCTTTGAGGCCTAATATTCCTTCAAAAATATTTTTAATAAATCCACGCCTTTGAACCCCTCAAAAATATTTTTAATAAATCCACGCCTCAGTTGGCCCTTGAAAAATATTCTTTAATAAATCCACGCCTTTGATAGACCCCTCAAAAATATTCTTTAATAAATCCACGCCTTTGATAGACCCCTCAAAAATATTTTTAATAAATCCACGCCTTTGATAGACCCCTCAAAAATATTCCTTAAAAAATCCACGCCTCAGAAAGACCCTGAAAAAATATTCTTTAAAAAATCCACGCCTTTGGTGGACCCTAAAAAAATATTCTTTAAAAAATCCACGCCTTTGGTGGACCCTGAAAAAATATTCTTTAAAAAATCCACCCCTTTGGTGGACCCTGAAAAAATATTCTTTAAAAAATCCACGCCTTTGGTGGACCCTGAAAAAATATTCTTTAAAAAATCCACGCCTTTGGTGGACCCTGAAAAAATATTCTTAAAAAATCCACGCCTCAGAAAGACCCGGAAAAAATATTCCTTAAAAAATCCACGCCTCAGAAAGACCCGGAAAAAATATTCCTTAAAAAATCCACGCCTCAGAAAGACCTTGAAAAAATATTCTTTAAAAAATCCAAGCCCCTGAAAAAATATTCTTTAAAAAATCCAACCCTCTGAAAGACCTTTAAAAAAATGTCTTTAAAAAATCCAACCTCACCCAACCATGTAGGGCTCACCAAATTCCACCCTGCTACACCAGCTACCGATTTTTAATTTCCATTTGTTGGCGGGTGTGTGTGAGTGTTCATTTGTGTTCGCTTTTTTCTCTCATTTCCCATGCATACATCAGCAAATGCAGCTGTGGGCAAAGAATAAAATCCCTCCGAGATTCAATGATAAACGCAAAAGAAAAGAATTGTAAGGATTTCTTCTATACAAGCGCATTCGAATTGTGCCTTGGTGGTGATGGTGGTGATGTTGGTAAACACGCCGGACAGAGCAAAAGGGAAAAGAGAATGTTGGGCGGGTTAAAGTGTGGTAGAAGTGGCAGCTGGCTACAACTTTCCTCTTGTTGCTGAGCGCAAATAGATATTCTCAACAACTAAAGTAACTCCGGCCAAGGAAGTCACAAAAATTACGTTTAATTATTTGTTTAGTACTGGCGATACTTGTGGTGCTTCTGCTGATACTATTGTTGTTGTGGTTGTTGTTGGCACGATGATGATGCTGCGGCATTGTTGTTGTTGCTGCTGCTACGGATGGTAATGTTGTTGACCAGTGGTAATTTTTTATGTAAATTATTATGGCCGGTTTAATTTACAGTTTTTGGTTAAGTGATTTTGTAAAGAACATTTTAAATGATTTGTAAAGGGATACCGAAGTGAAGTGACTGCAGTTTGGAGCATTATCATGGGGGAAGTTTCGTAATAAGCCTCAAATTATTTATTTAATAATGGTGAGCCATTAATAATTTACAATGAAGCCATTATATTTGTGGGTGAAAAAGTTTGCTTGCTTTGCTTTCCTGGCCTGTGGCAGAACTTTCGTCCCATAAGCCGAGCTTAGAAATGATTTCCAGGCGTGTCGGTCTTTTGGGCAGTTTTTTCCAACTTGAAAGACCATTTTCGGCAATGTTGTTTTCGACATGATCTTTCCATCGTATTCGTGGCCTTCCCCTTCTGCGTGAACCATCACCTGGTTCGCTTTTATATGCATTCTGGGCTGGGACATCTTCATCAATTTTCACAACATGACCTAGCCAACGTAGTCGCTGCAGCTCAATACGTCTAACAATGTCGATGTCCGAGAACAAATCATAGTTCATTCGACGGCGATATTCACCGTCAACGCAGATCGGCCCATAGATCTTTCGGAGAATTTTTCTCTCAAACACTCAAAGAGCTGTCTCATCTGTTTGCGTAAGTACCCATGCTTCAGATCCATATAACAGCACGGCTAGCATCAGCGTCTTGTAGAGTGTGACTTTGCTCTGGCGGGAGGTGGCTTTGCTTTTGAGTTATTTGTTCATCCATCTCTATCCTTCTCCGAATTTCAAAACTGATGTCATTCGTTTTATTTATGGCGGTATCAAGGTATATAAAATCTTTGACTACATCGAAGCTGTAGTTCTCAAGTTCCACAGTTGGTTCGAGTCTACCCATTATATCGATGGCATCGAAGTAGGCGAGTAACATGTGTTGTTTGGTGTACAGAGTGCCATTTCTGTTCACTTTTGCCTCTCGTATCACCTTTTCCAGCAGGATGTTAAAAAGGTCACACGACAAACTATCACCTTGTCAGATATTCTTTATTAAATCCACGCCTCAGTTGGCCCTTGAAAAAATATTCTTTATTAAATCCACGCCTGTTCTGGTCCCTGAAAAAATATTCTTTATTAAATCCACGCCTGTTCTGGTCCCTGAAAAAATATTCTTTATTAAATCCACGCCTGTTCTGATCCCGGAAAAAATATTCTTTATTAAATCCACGCCTCAGTTGGCCCTTGAAAAATATTCTTTATTAAATCCACGCCTCAGTTGGCCCTTGAAAAATATTCTTTATTAAATCCACGCCTCAGTTGGCCCTTGAAAAATATTCTTTATTAAATCCACGCCTCAGTTGGCCCTTGAAAAATATTCTTTATTTTAAAAGTCTAGGTATATTTCAAATTTTCGATTTAATTGATTAATATTCTAAACAATTTTTCAAAATCGGATTCGAAATTTAATATTTGCAAATACCTTCCTTGGGCAAACATTTTCTCTAAGCCACCACCACAATTTCATTTTTGTAACCTATCAAATATGTGATGTGATTAATAATTCGTTTAATGTCGAGTTTTGACCACCAAAACCACTCCATCTTTCAAACATCACTCGATCTCACCTTCGCACACACACACACACAAATACACACTCACCTACATCCATATAAATAATTACATGGAATTTTAATGACCACTTGCATTTATCCAGGCGTTTGTTTATTTGTTTGTTTGTGTGTCTGTTTGCTTGTTTATGTGAAATTAATTTTTAAATATACAAAACATTATTTAAATTTATAATTGGAGGATGTATAAACGGACGGACGGACCGCCCGACAGACGGACACACGTTTCGAATGCGTCATGTCGAAACATAAACACGGTTTTAATGAAGTAATCTCTTAATTTATAGGAATTTTGTTAACTACCACAAAAACGAACCAACGACTGACCGACCAACCGCTCGAATTCGAGTGCAATTTCGTTCGCATTCTGCTGGGTTTGAAATCGGAGATAGTTGGGCGTTGTTTAATAACCACAAAATAGGAGCCATGTTATTATAATGGAAGGATAATGATAACATGGTATTAATAAAACCACACAAACACGTACATACACACTCATACATACGTACACACTCAAATTAATACATTTATGGACACGTGTAGTAGTGGTGGTGATGTACTGACATCGAAATCTAACAATAATTATTATTTTGTGCAGAAAAGAAGCAGAAGAGGTTGAAGGTGTTGGTGGGGATATTTTTATTGAAATCTATATATTTCTAGAGCTCAATTAAAAACAATAAGTAATTATAGATTTAGATTATTGTATTTATAACCGATTACGATTTTCTGTGTGTAAAATATATGTATGCATATGTGGTAATAACCATAATACCCGGTACAATTTGTGTTTTTTGATAAAATATTCTGTTTTCGGGCATTAATTTACCACAAAATGAGGTAAATTTATTTTTAATTTTTAAAATATTGAGCGCAATTTCAATATTCTAATTGTTAATTAAAAATATATATTTATAAATAAGCCATAATCGCCTGGGCGACCACGACCTGTAGTGCTGTTATCTGTTGCTCTCTCTCTCTATGGAACAAGTGAAAGAAAAACGTTCAGAGGGATTCTCTATTATCGGTTTCTATAATTAATATACCCTACACAACTGTGTTGTCAGGGTATTATAGCTTTGTGCAGCCCCAAATGTTTGTAACGCCGCGAAATATTGGTCCTAGACCCACCTTTAAGTATACCGATCGTCATATCTCGACTAGCTGAGTCGATCTAGACATGTGTGTCCGTCCGTCCGTCTGTCCATTATAATTTGTAAACACGATACAGGCCACAGTTATGGACCAATCTTCACGAAATTTTGCATGTAGGATGGGTTCTGGCCAATGAAGACCCCTATTGGTTTTGGTAAAGATCGGTTAATATTTAGGGGATGAAATGGACCAAATACTAAATTTTTGTCGGTTTTTCTGGCCGCTCCAGAGGCCGCAGTTATGGTCCGAACGTCGTGAAATTTTACATGGAGAAGGGGATCGGGCCTAAGAATAAGCATGCCTGTTTTGATAAAGATCGGCCAATATTTAGGGGGTCAAATGGACCCTGACTTTTGTGTGAAAAATTACAAAATTTTTATTCTGGGGCGTATATACTTGCTCCTGAAGGACATATACTCGAGATGTTGATAGTTTGTCTAAAATGAGTTGTTGACCTTCAAATTGATACCAATTATATGGCTGTATGTACTCCCATGCGGGAGTTATACGTAATTAAGTAAAGATGATTATGTGCATATTATTACTATTACTCCATTAGAGGACGGAAATGTCGCGCTGATTACTTTAAAATTGTACATGAAGTTCCGATTATGGTCAAGGATTCGGCTTATAATTTTCGGTGAAGTTGAGATTTCATTCAGGGGGTGCAATGAACCGAAAACTTTAATTTTGTCAGATTTTCTAGTCGCTCTAGAGGCAATTATTATATGCAGAACATCACATATTTTACAAGGTGAAGGGGATCTGACAAAATACTTAAAGCGGCTGTTTAGATGATGATCGGTCAATTTTCTGAGGGTCAAATCAACCAAAACCTAAAGTGACCAATTTTTTATTTTATTGCGTAAAAATTCACTTCAAGAAAAAACATTTTGGAAAATATGCAAGACATAGAAAGATGAGTTGTTGATCTATAATCGGTACAAAGGGTGCAAATATCACGAAATATTGCCCTGGCTCAGAATATAGAACCGCCGAAAGTGTACTTTTCGTGGTAGTTGTGTAGGGTATCATATAGTCGGCCCCGTCCGACTATACTGCTCCGCTCACTGGTTTAAAATTGTATGTATGTGAGAATAAATATTAAATAAACTAGCAAAAAAGTATCAGTCGGTTTTTCAGACAGATATATACCCTTAGGCTAAGGTTATTATTCTCTTCATATAAGTTATATGTTTTTATCATAGAATTGACTATATTTGGGGAGGTTCCAGAAGAGGTTGCAATATAGATCCAATCTTCAAATTTAATGTAGGTTTGGAAAAGTATTACAATTTGCAAAGTTCAGATCAAATTATACATTTCATTATCTTGACACTGGATTAGCATGTTTTGAAAATGGACCAATGTGTCCCACCATCGGACTTGATGTAGGTTTGGTGCATCGAATTGTCCGTTCGCATTATATTGTAACATTATTTTTCCCAAAATGTTGTCAATTTTGTGAGAGAGAAGGTCGATTTTCCCCATTTTCGTATTTAAACTAAGTTCGGAAGGAAGAATTAAGATGATCAAGGTTTGGATGATATCTGTTACTCCCTTCGAGAATTATCGTGCGCAGCAGCCGACCAGAAAGACTGACAGTCATTTATAAATCGACTTCAAATTTTTCTGAAATGGTTTTGTTTCAAAGAAACATTAACTAAAACCAGAGAGCGGAGCAGTATAGTCGGACGGGCCGACCATATAATACCCTACACAACTGAGCATGGGCAATATTTCGCGATATTTGCACCCTCTTGACGAACTAGAGGTCAAAAATATTAATAACATTCAGTACAGCCTTGTTGTGAAGTTCACCTATCAATTGTGCCCTATTAATCGACTCAAAATGACAAAAAAATTAAGTTTTCGGTCCACATTATCCCAAAACTATTATCTGATCATCAGCGAAAATTGTCCTTGAACATACATGGATCCTCATGAAAAACTAGTGTGGTAATGGGTTACTAAATAATATATGAATACGTAACCACCTGTAAATATTTATGTGTAACTCCCACATCCGGGTACATACGACAATATAAGTGGTATCGATTTAAAGGTCAACTACTCCTCTTCGATAGACTATCAACATTACGCTATAGTAGACAAATTTTGTAATTTTTCACACAAAAGTCAGGGTCCATTTGACCCGCTAAATATTGACCGATCTTTATCAAAACAGGAATGCTTTTTCTTTAACCCGATGCCCTTCTCCTTGTAAAAATTCTCGATGTTTGGGCTATAATTGCGGCCTCTGCAGCGACCAGAAAATCAGACAAAAATAAAGTTTTTGGTCCATTTTACCCCCTATATATTAACCGGTCTTCATTGGCCAGAACCCATTCTACATGCAAAATTTCGTGAAGATTGGTCCATAACTGTGGCCTGTATCGTGTTTACAAATTATAATGGACAGACGGACGGACGGACACACATGTCTAGATCGACTCAGCTAGTCGAGATATGACGATCGGTGTACTTAAAGGTGGGTCTAGGACCAATATTTCGCGGCGTTCCAAACTTTTGGGGCTGCACAAAGCTATAATACCCTGACAACATAGTTGTGTAGGGTATAATAACATCACCCAATAATTGGTTTATTTGTTATGAGCCTTTTTGACAATTTTTTCTTTTTGAGACAGTGTAAGCAGATTTCTCATTCATTCGCACAACATGGCCTAGCCATCGTAGCAGCTGCAGCTCAATACGGCTGACTATGTCGGTGTTCGAGTATAAATTGTAAAGTTCGTGGTTCATTCGACGCCGATATTCACCGTCAACGCAGATCGGCCCGTAGATCTTTCGGAGGAAAAAAAACTAAACATATCACCATTAACCATTAGGCTGAGGGTAAAAAAACACCTTGCTTGAGGCTATGGAAGCTTTCCCGAAACGTAAATTTGGGAAACTAGGACCAATATTGATAATATGTAGTAGGGAGATTTTCGATCCAAAGAGAACCGAAAATACTAAATTAAGGCAATTTGGGCAGTACTGTTATATGAGTGCTATTGTCTGTCCTAAGAGGCCTCTATGTACGAAACTGTAACCAATATTAGTGATACCGTTATATGATAGTGGATAAATATATTCAAAGAATTGTAGAAGTATTTGCGTTGTTTATTGAAGAGGGTATAAATATAAATTTTTAAAGCAGGCTTAGTCCCCAGGCCGACAACTACTACTCTGACTAAGGGCACCCCCCATTCTGGATTTCTAATTTCGACGATTTTCAACCGGCTGACAATGAGCATACATTATGCTAAAGACATGTAATTTGAAGACTTGAAGGACAAGAAAATGAATTGACATAATTTTGTTGTAATTGATGTTTTGTAGTGACTTTTTGTAACTAAAGAACAGTAGTTTTCTCGAAAATTAGCAAAATGGCGGACCTATTTTTTGGAAATCCGCCTATTTTCGACCAAAAACCAAGCTGGATAAAAGTGAAGATCTTCCCCTCCAGTTTTTCTATAAGATGAAGGGCCGACCATATAATACCCTACACAATTTCCACGAAAATCTAACTTTGCGCTATTTGCACCCACTTGAAACCTGATTAAAGGTCAACATGTTGTGATGTTTGGCTTTCAATTGCGGCCTATAGATCGATTAAAAAAAAAGAAACATAAAATGTTCTGTTTTCGGTACACTTCATACCAAAATTATTATCTGATCATCACCGAAAGTTATAGGCGTTGTCCTTGGCCATAACTGGAATCTCATGGAAATTTTCAAAGCGATCAGCGCTATATTTCCGCCCTCTAGTGTGGTTTTGGGTTACTAAATAATGTCTGAATACGTAAGCACCTGTAAATATTTAAGTGTAGCTCCCACATCGGAGAACATACGACCATATAATTGGTATCAATTTAAAGTTCAACCACTCCTCTTGAAATACTATCAGGGGCAGAAATATACGCCATAGAATACCGCTAAAAATTGACCCGCTAAATAGTGACCGATCTTTATCGAAACAGGCATGCTTATTCTTTGGCCCGATCCCCTTCTCCATGTCAAAATTTGGGCCATATTTGCTGTCTCTGGAGCGACCAGACAAAAATAAAGTTTTTGTCGGTTTTTCTGGTCTCTCCAGAGGCTGCAATTATGGCCCGAACATCGTGAAATTTTACATGGAGAAGGGGATCGGGCCAACGAATAAGGATGCCTGATTTGATAAAGATCGGTCAATATTTAGCGGGTCATATGGACCCTGACTTTTGTGTGAAAAATTACAAAATGTGTATTCTGTAGCGTATATAGTTACCCATGAAGGACATAAACCCGAGAAGTTGGTAGTATATCCAAGAGGAGTGGTTGACCTATATATTGATACCAATTATATGGTCATATGTACTCAGATGTGAGAGTTACACTTAAATATTTACAGGTGCTAACATATTCAGACATTATTTAGTAACCCATTACCACACTGGAGGGCGGAAATATAGCGCTGATCGCTTTGAAATGTTCCATGAGGTTCCAGGTATGGTCAAGGACAACGACTATAATTTTCGGTGATGATCAGATAATAATTATGGGATGAAGTGGACCGAAAACTAATTTGTTTCTCTTTTTTCCAGTCAGTCTATAGACAACAATTATAAGCCAAATATCATCACACAACCCACGGGGAAGGGAATATGGGCAAGTAATTAGAAGGACTGTACATAATATTAGTAATATTCGAAAAATATCACTAAATATTGCTCAGACTTGGAGAAAAATCCGCAGAAAGTTATAGTTCCGTGGTAGTTGTGTAGGGTATCATATGGTCGGCCACGTCCGAATATACTGCTCCGCTCACTGGTTAAATGAAAATAAAAAATGATGTATTGAAGCCAAGAATGGGGGTCCCCTTACAAATTTTACAAAGAGCATGTGGTGTATGGAGATATAATGAAGTCCAGCAACTACTGCGCCCAGCATTGACATTCGAACTAACTTTTGAGATAAATTTTTGCAAAAGGTCCTCTGTTGGTGGACTACTCAGCAATGTGATATGGATTCCATTTGAGGCCTGCATGGATACTTGTCCTAATTATATCGGACTATTTATTTGGCAATTAAGGAGATTCTTTAGAAATAAATTCATGTATAGTCACATCTATGGCTGTGAAGGAATGTAGAGGCTCAAAAAATGTGGTATATCACAGTATACTTTCTTAAAATATAACCCTGATGGCACAACGAACCTGGATTCAACTTCTATCCTTTCTCATAGAAATAATGTTAACGGAAGTTTTGATTTCGTGCTGATGATAGAAATGTCTATATGTTTTAAAGGACGATATTATGGCTTTAACTTCACAATTTTTGCAGATAATTTTAATTTAAACTTTTTTTTTTAAATTCAGTCAATTAGCTTCATTGCTACCCTGTTTTGGAGTTTCGCAAAAACGAAAAATCCCAAATTCCCATAATGCATAACAACAAAACACAATCTATTGTAGTAATTCTAGCCGATTCATTGTATACACGCCGCCAATATCTCTAGTCATGCACTAAATCATAATAGCAGCAACAAAAACAACGAGAATAATATCTAGGGACACTATCCATCCGCAACAATTGCCAAAAATGCACGCGATGAGCGACGAAACGAAACAAAAAAAAAAAAAAAAAACAAAAATCGATTAAAGAACAATAGAATGAATGAATGGAAAAGAATGCAAAATCATATGTAAATATATGCCGGGCTGTGAGGGTGAGAGCGATGGTGGGGGTAGGCGAGGTGGGGAGTTATTTTTGATTTTCACATTTGTAGAGCTGCCTGCTACTGTCTGAATCGCCAAAAACGAAACAACAAAAGATTACTTTCGACGTAAAATAAAGCTGAAAGCAAAAAACAACAACAGCAGCAACAAAAATTGGAAAATAAAAACCGAATTTCAGAAAACGAATCATAAAACAAGTACAACATTTGCCAATTGTTATGGTTATTGCGCCTTTATCCTGTCGAATGATAACCAGCACAATTCCATTTCCCCATGCCACCAGACAAGCTAAATCCCAGATCGCAACAATCACCAGCCAGCTAGCCTGCCAGCCAAGCAGCCAGAGACAGAGTTCGAGTGAGGTAGGGCAGAGCCAAAAAAAACGAAATATTGGTAATGGTGCATAGACCGAAATGGTCATTGTTCGTAGCAACGGCAACAACAACCAAGAGCAGCAACAACATCATAATGTCATCAATAGATTTTCAACTTACTACACATATATTCAAACACACATACATACACATACATTTGTGTATGTAATGTCTCTTTTTGGGGGGAAATTTTCATTGTTGTCATTGTGGTTGTTATTGTCTATTGTTACATTACAGAAACCAAAAACAACAACAACAGCAGCAACGAAAATATCGAAACATCCACCAAATCTCCATTAACAAAAATTGCAAAACAAAATCGAACAGCACCAACAACAACAAACAACTATTTCGAATTGTATTAATTTATTTTCTTGTTTTGTTGTTGCTGTTGTAGTTCGGTGCTATTAAAATTGTTGCAAAACTTGGACATTCACGAAATATGTATATCACCGCTCCTTTGGGTATTGCCCACGAGGACAGAACCAGGACCAGAAACAAGTAATGATAAAAGTTTATTAGGATAATTGTTGTTGTTAGTCAACGACGAAGGACAAACACTATTGAACCAATGGACATTTGGAGAGGGTCAGTGGTCAGCGGGAAAATTAGAATTTTTGGATAAATTAAAAATATTTAATGAATATTATTGCATGGGCCAATCGACGGGTAGATTTTTTAAGGAACAGGAACCGAAATTTTTAAATCATATTTTTTAAGGAACTATAAAGGCATGGATTTTTTAACGAGGATTTTTTCAGGGACCTTTACAAGGCGTGGACTTTTAAAGAATATTTTTTCAGGAACCTTTACAAGGCGTGGACTTTTAAAGAATATTTTTTTCAGGAACCTTTACAAGGCGTGGACTTTTAAAGAATACTTTTTCAGGGACCTTTACAAGGCGTGGATTTTTTAAAGAATATTTTTTCAGGGACCTTTACAAGGAGTGGATTTTTTAACGAATATTTTTTCAGGGACCTTTAAAAGGCGTGGACTTTTAAAGATTATTTTTTCAGGAACCTTTACAAGGCGTGGACTTTTAAAGAATATTTTTTCAGGAACCTTTACAAGGCGTGGACTTTTAAAGAATATTTTTTCAGGAACCTTTACAAGGCGTGGACTTTTAAAGAATATTTTTTCAGGAACCTTTACAAGGCGTGGACTTTTAAAGAATATTTTTTCAGGAACCTTTACAAGGCGTGGACTTTTAAAGAATATTTTTCAGGGACCAATATAAGGCGCGGGGGTGGCGTAGGGGATGATAGATATCAAGCAGCGGCTCTGATTGGCTTTAACATGGGGAAGTCCAGGCTTATCTTGGTCCCTCTTTCATCTCAATTGTGGACACTGACCTCCCCACGGTGTCACCTGGGGTAACTATTTTCATCATCCATTGAAATTGTGAGCAAATATGGCAAGCGAGTTCACCCATAAGAACCATAAAAAATGGGCTGAGGCGTCGGGTTAGTTGCCCACACTCGGAAAACCCCTCTTACTATGAAAAAGCAACGAAAAAGAAAACCAAACTCCCCCAATGATGACGACCCCCGCAAACGTATAAAAGACCACGATCTTGCGAATCTGCACTGGGAATGTTGCGCAGTTTTCGCCTTGGCGGATGTACTCTAGAAGTACAAAGCCGATATTATTGCCTTACAGGAAATGCGATGGAAAGGGACTGGCGTAAGTAAATCAGATGATTACGCCCTGTGTTATAACTGCCATGAAACGAGACGTGAATTTGGCAGCGGCTTTATGGTTAATAGGAGAATAAAGGACCTCGTCTCCATGATTCACTCCAGTAGATGAGCGAATTGCTATAATTCGTATAAAAGCGAAGTTCTTCTACATCAGTCTTATTGGCGCCCATGCTCCGACGGAAGACAAAGATTAACAGACCAAAGACATTCTTTACGAGCGCCTAGAAACTGCAAATGACCTCTGCCCTGGCCATGACATTAAAATTCTGCTAGGAGATTTTAATGCAAAAATCGGAAGGGGAAAATATGTTTGGCCCCACCGTCAGAAAATTCAGCCTTCATGAAGAAACATCAGACAACGACATGAGGTTGATTGACTACGCTGCAGCCAAAAACATGGTAGCTAGCCGCACCATATTCAAGCATCTCGATATACACAAGGCCACCTGGATTTCTCCTGATCAAGCATGTTGTGATAGACGGAAGGCATTCATCCAGTGTTTTAGACGTCCGATCGATCCGAGGAGCGAATATCGATTCGGACCATTACCTTGTGGCAGTCAAGGTTCGCACCCGTCTTAATGTAGCAGCAAAGGTGCGACCTAACGCAACACGGGAACTCGACATCGAAAAGCTGCAACCACAAAAGATACCAGAAGCCTACTCCGCTGAATTTACCTAACTCCTTGACGAAAGCACTTCTTGTCCCGGTAAAAGAAGCACCATGGCAAAGAATTGTCCACTCGCAGCAAAGGCATCACTTGGGTACCAAAAACCACCATCAAAAAACCCATAGTACGATCAGGAGTGTCGTAATGCTACTGATGTGAAAAACGCAACGTATAGGACAACCCTGCGGACAGTAGCAACACGTAATGCGATGGAGAATTATCGGGAGAAAAGAAGAAACGTATTTTCAGAAAGAAGAGGAAAAACGTGAGCGTGAGCAAATCGAGATTACAGGGGTCTGAATGATGTATGGAAATTTTACCAACGAGTAAAACACCAAACGGAAGTTTTTGGTGCAGGCACATCCTCCATCGCACATGAAGTGCTACCCAGCGTGCTGTGTGAGCGACTGAAGCCAATGGTCAATGACATTATTGGACCATACCAATGCGGCTTCAGACCTGACAAATCCATCATTGAACAGATTTTCTGCGCCAAATCCTGGATAAAACCCACGAAAAATACAACGACATATTCCACCTATTCGTCGACTATAAAGCCGCATTTGACAGCCTTATCCGTTCAGAGGTGTTTAAAGCCATGTCTGAGTTTGGCATTCCTGCAAAATTAATTCGGCTACGCAGGATAACTTTAACTGACACAAGATCAACAGTTAAAATCGGAAAGGGCCTCTCGGAGCCCCTTAATACCGAACTAGGATTCAGACAAGGTGTGACCTTTTTAACATCCTGCTGGAAAAGGTCATCCGAGAGGTAAAGGTGAACAGAAATGACACTTTGTACACCAACCAGCAAATGTTTCTCGCCTACGCCGATGACATCGACATAATGGGTCGAACATTAAGAGCGGTAACATCCACCTTTGAACAAATTAAGAAAGAGTCGGCCTAAGTGGGTCTGGCAGTAAACGGCGAGAAGTCCAAGCTGATGCTTTCAATTGTATCTATCTGATTTTCAGCTAAGTAAGTTAGTAGAATATATACTTACTTAGGCGTGGATTTTTTTAAGAATATTTTTTCAGGGATCATCCAAAGAGGCGTGGATTTTTTAAAGAATATTTTTTCAGGGACCATCAAAAGAGGAGTGGATTTTTAAAAGAATCTTCTTTCAGGGACCATCCAAGGCGTGGATTTTTTAAAGAATATTTTTTCAGGGACCATCATAAGAGGCGTGGATTTTTAAAAGAATCTTCTTTCAGGACCATCCAAGGCATGGATTTTTTAAAGAATATTTTTTCAGGGACCATCATAAGAGGCGTGAATTTTTAAAAGAATCTTCTTTCAGGGACCATCCAAGGCGTGGATTTTTAAAAGAATCTTCTTTCAAGGACCATCCAAGGCGTGGATTTTTAAAAGAATCTTCTTTCAGGGAGTACCCAAGGCGTGGATTTTTAAAAGAATCTTCTTTCAGGGACTACCCAAGGCGTGGATTTTTAAAAGAATCTTCTTTCAGGGACTACCCAAGGCGTGGATTTTTAAAAGAATCCTCTTTCAGGGACTACCCAAAGCGTGGATTTTTAAAAGAATCTTCTTTCAGGGACTACCCAAGGCGTGAATTATTAAAATAATATTTTTTCAGGGACCATCCAAGGCGTGGATTTTTAAAAGAATCTTCTTTCAGGGACCATCCAAGGCGTGGATTTTTAAAAGAATCTTCTTTCAGGGACTACCCAAGGCGTGGATTTTTAAAAGAATCTTCTTTCAGGGACTACCCAAGGCGTGGATTTTTAAAAGAATCTTCTTTCAGGGACTACCCAAGGCGTGGATTTTTAAAAGAATCTTCTTTCAGGGACTACCCAAGGCGTGGATTTTTAAAAGAATCTTCTTTCAGGGACTACCCAAGGCGTGGATTTTTAAAAGAATCTTCTTTCAGGGACTACCCAAGGCGTGGATTTTTAAAAGAATCTTCTTTCAGGGACTACCCAAGGCGTGGATTTTTAAAAGAATCTTCTTTCAGGGACTACCCAAGGCGTGGATTTTTAAAAGAATCTTCTTTCAGGGACTACCCAAGGCGTGGATTTTTAAAAGAATCTTCTTTCAGGGACTACCCAAGGCGTGGATTTTTAAAAGAATCTTCTTTCAGGGACTACCCAAGGCGTGGATTTTTAAAAGAATCTTCTTTCAGGGACTACCCAAGGCGTGGATTTTTAAAAGAATCTTCTTTCAGGGACTACCCAAGGCGTGGATTTTTAAAAGAATATTTTTTCAGGGACCATCCAAGGCGTGGATTTTTAAAAGAATCTTCTTGCGTGGATTTTTAAAAGAATCTTCTTCTTTCCAAGGCGTGGATTTTTAAAAGAATCTTCTTGCGTGGATTTTTAAAAGAATCTTCTTCTTTCCAAGGCGTGGATTTTTAAAAGAATCTTCTTTCAGGGACTACCCAAAGCGTGGATCTTTAAAAGAATCTTCTTTCAGGGACTACCCAAGGCGTGGATTTTTAAAAGAATCTTCTTTCAGGGACTACCCAAGGCGTGGATTTTTAAAAGAATATTTTTTCAGGGACCATCCAAGGCGTGGATTTTTAAAAGAATCTTCTTGCGTGGATTTTTAAAAGAATCTTCTTCTTTCCAAGGCGTGGATTTTTAAAAGAATCTTCTTTCAGGGACTACCCAAGGCGTGGATCTTTAAAAGAATCTTCTTGCGTGGATTTTTAAAAGAATCTTCTTCTTTCCAAGGCGTGGATTTTTAAAAGAATCTTCTTTCAGGGACCATCCAAGGCGTGGATTTTTAAAATAATCTTCTTTCAGGGACCATCCAAGGCGTGGATTTTTAAAAGAATCTTCTTTCAGGGACCATCCAAGGCGTGGATTTTTAAAAGAATCTTCTTTCAGGGACCATCCAAGGCGTGGATTTTTAAAAGAATCTTCTTTCTGGGACTACCCAAGGCGTGGATTATTAAAAGAATATTTTTTCAGGGACCATACAAAGCGGGGATTTTTAAAAGAATATTTTTTCAGGAACCACAAGAGGCGTGGATTTTTAAAAGCATATATTTTCAGGGACCACAAGAGGGGTGGATTATTAAAAGCATATTTTTTCAGGGACCACAAGAGGCGTGGATTATTAAAAGAATATTTTTAGGGACCCACCATCACAAGGTGTTGATTTTTTTAAGAATGTTTTTTCAGGGACCATTTAAGGCGTGGATTATTTAAAGAATATTTTTTCAGGGACCACGAGAGGCGTGGATTATTAAAAGAATATTTTTCAGGGTTCATCCAAGGCGTGGATTATTAAAAGAATACCTTTTCAGGGACCATCCAAGGTACGGATTATTAAAAGAATACCTTTTCAGGGACCATCCAAGGCACGGATTATTAAAAGAATACTTTTTCAGGGACCATCACAAGACGAGGATTTTTAAAAGAATACTTTTCCAGGGACCATCCAAAGAGGCGTGGATTTTTAAAGAATGTTTTTTCAAGGACCCACCATAAGAGGCGTGGATATTTTACAGAATATTTTTTCAAGGACCCACCATAAGAGGCGTGGATATTTTACAGAATATTTTTTTAAGGACCCACCATAAGAGGCGTGGATATTTTAAAGAATATTTTTTCAATGACCCACCATAATAGGCGTGGATTTTTTAAAGAATATTTTTTCAGGGACCAACACAAAGCGTGGATTTTTTAAAGAATATATTTTCAGGGACCAACACAAGGCGTGGATTTTTTTAAGAATATTTTTTCAGGGACCAAGACAAGTCGTGGATTTTTTAAAGAACATTTTTTCAGGGACCAACACAAGGCGTGGATTATTAAATGAATATTTTTTTCAGGCACCATCTAAGGCGTGGATTATTAAATGAATATTTTTTCAGGCACCATCTAAGGCGTGGATTATTAAATGAATATTTTTTCAGGCACCATCTAAGGCGTGGATTATTAAATGAATATTTTTTCAGGCACCATCTAAGGCGTGGATTATTAAATGAATATTTTTTCAGGCACCATCTAAGGCGTGGATTATTAAATGAATATTTTTTTAGGCACCAGACACGATTATTAAAATTCTATTTCAGGGATTATTAAAATTCTATTTTGTCAGGCACAAGGGCGTGGGTTTTTTAAAGAATATTTTTAGACACTACAAAGGGCGTGGATTAAGAGCAGTTTTTTCAGGCCTTTACAAGGCGTGGATTTTTTAAATAATATTTTTTCAGGGACCACAAGAGGCGTGGATTTTAAAGAACATTTTTTTCAGTGGCTTTACAGGGCGGAGATTTTAAAGAACAGTTTTTTCAGGGGCCTTTACAAGTCGGGAATTATTTAAAGAATGAAGCCTTTACAAGGGGTTGGGTTTCAAAGAATAATTCTTTACAGCCTTTACAAGGCGTTAGGTTTTAAAGAATAATTTTTTTAAAGCCTTTACAAGGCTTTGGGTTTTAAATAATAATTGTTAGAGCCTTAATAATTTTAAAATAACATTTTTCAGGGGAATTTACAATGCGTAATTTTTTTAAAAATTATATACGTGTTGGTTTTAAAATAAAATTTTGTCATGTACCTTTACAAGGCGTGATTTGTTAATGATTTTTTTCGTACATGTTTTAAAGAATACTTTTTTAAGGACACACAACATATTCATAGTTTCAAGTTATTCCGATGAATTCATCTCATTATATTTACTCGATACCTGTCAATGTACTGTCATAATTCCCACTTTAGTTGCCTTTAAAAAAATATTTGTCCATTAAGCCTTCAATTTTAATTGCATTTCGCAGAATTCAAATAATTCACAGTGAAATAAATCTCTGGATATTATCATAGCATTCGCAAACACATCAGAGATTTCGTTGGAAGAATACATATTGGTCAAGAGGTTGAAAGTTTTGCCAAACAGCTCTCGGCAACGAACGAACGAACAACAATATGAAAATGAAGCCCATCGATAGATGACGCTTATTTTATTTTTCTTTTTCTCGCAAATATTCATTCATATATCATCTTCTTCGTATTTTTATACCCTTCACCACACTGTGGTACAGGGTATTATGTGTTTGTGCATATGTTTGTAACAGGCAAAAATAATCGAGATAGACCCATGGTTCCTTTTGAGAATATGCATAGAATCACTTTCTGAGTCGATTTATGCATGTCCGTCTGTCCGTCTGTCCGTCCGTCTGTCCGTCCATGTATTTTTGTTAACAAAGTACAGGTCGCATTTATGATCCGATTTGGATGAAATTTGGCACAGGTCACTTAATTGGCCCAAGGACGAACCCTATTGAAATTGGAGAAAATCGGTCCACGTTTAGGCATAGCTCCCATATAAGGGTACCCCAAAATTTTCGGTATTTTGAGGTTCTTGAGCGCGTTTTTTAACTGAATTCGCTGAAATTTGGTACTTTGAGTTCTTATTGGGTAGCAAATCTCTCTACCAAAAATTATAAATAAAGGTCCATTTTTTCGGATAGCCCCCATATAAGATTACCCCCAATTTTCGGTATTTTGGGGGTTTTGATCGCATTTTCCGACCGAATTCGCTGAAATTTGGTACTTTGTGTTCTTATTGGGTAGCAAATCTCCCTACCAAAAATTATAAATAACGGTCCATTTTTTCGCATAGCCCCCATATAAGGGTACCCCCAAATTTTCGGTATTTTCGGGTTCTTGGGCTCGTTTTATAACTGAATTCTTTGAAATGTTGTACATTGGGTTCTTATTGGGTAGCAAATCTCCCTACCAAAAATTGTAAATAAAGGTCCATTTTTTCGGATAGCCCCCATATAAGATTACCCCCAATTTTCGGTATTTTGGGGGTTTTGATCGCATTTTTCGACCGAATTCACTGAAATTTGGTACTTTGTGTTCTTATTGGGTAGCAAATCTCCCTACCAAACATTATAAATAAAGGTCCATTTTTTCGGAAAGCCCCCATATAAGGGTACCCCCAATTTTCGGTATTTTGGGGTTCTTGGGCGCGTTCTATAACTGAATTCGATTAAATTTTGTACATTGGGTTCTTATTGGGTACCAAAATTATTCCACTAAAAATTATAAATATAGGTGAGCTCTTTCTGGTAGTTCACATATAACGGTACCCCAAAATTTTTGGTATTTTGGGGGTTCTGATCGGATTTTTCGACCAAATTGACTGTAATTTAGTACGTCGAGTTCTTATTAGATAGCACATCTCTCCACTATAAATTATAAATATTGGTCAATTTTTTCTGGTAGCCCCCAGGTTTTGAGGTTCTTGAACCAAATTCTTTTTTCTGGTACAGGGTATTATGTTTTTGTGCATATGTTTGTAACATGCAAAAATAATCGAGATAGACCCATGGCTCCTTTTGAGAATATGCATAGAATCACTTTTTGAGTCGATTTAAGCACGAAATTTGGCACAGCGTAGCAAATTAGGTCTAGAATGATGTGTGTAAAGTTGCCTGAAAATCGGTTCAGATTTATATATAGCTCCCACATATACTTTCGTCAGATTTAATGTAAATGGTACACCAAAGTCCCTATATATCTTTCGATTTGCACGAAATTTGGCACAGCGTAACAAATTAGGTCTAGAATGATGTGTGTTAAGTTTCCTGAAATCGGTTCAGATTTAGATATAGCTTCTATATCTGACCAAATGAACAATTTAGTATCGGTTGCAGAATGACGTGTTTATGGTTCCAATCTCATTTTACTGGTCCTTTAAAAATGCGACTTCTGTTAGGATTCATCTGTTGAATATACTCAAAGTGGTGAAGGGTATCATATAGTCGGCCCCGTCCGACTTTACTACTTTCCTTACTGGTTTTCTTTAATTTCGTTTCGAACTTTTTTCCATTTGGAATTCATTTTACTCCAAAGAAGAAAAAACCAAGAATGATGGCAAACCACAAAAGTGAATTAAATTAAAGTTGAAATTTACACAGCCGGCACTGAAGGAATACAAAAAAAAAAAGAAATACTGAAATGGAAACGAAGAGAATTTCTGAAGCCATAATAAGGATTGACAGTGGTACGCAGTTTTTTTCTTTTGAAGAAAACTGAGATATTTCAAGTTTTTTCGGTATAAAAATTCGTACAAAATTTTTTGGGAACATAAAGAACTCTCAAACGTAAACAGATTTTTTTCGGCGTCTCAACAACTAGAGAAGAGGCTTCTGTAGATGTAATATTTTCGGAACGACTTATAGTACCTTTAATAGTTTAAACAATGAAATTCTAGAGGTGGCAGATCTCCCAAAGATTTTATCGCTGTTTTGCTACCAGAACCTTTCACAATAAATCAGACGTCCATAGAAAGAAATTTTAGTGGAGGAGTTTTGAACGACCTTTCAACAGTAAACGAGACTTGTTAATGGCCTGGAGACCTTCTGTTGTTCTAGCTAGTACCATTCGAGGATCCTAAGGGATGGAATTCTCTGTTGAAAGTCCTATTTTTAAAAAATCCACAGAACGGGGTTTGAAGGCTCTTTGTTGAAAGTTTCGGAGTTTTGGAGGGTATGATACAACAGAACGGATTTTGAAGGTCCTCCTATTTGAGAATGGACTTGCAAAAAATTTTCCGAAAATCATTTATCGATGGACCAATTTTAGTGATAAATTGGTCGTTCCTGTTTAAATGGTTCACAGAAGATGGCCATTAAGTTAAATGGACCTTCTTCCAATTGTGAATCTTTTATTGAAATACTATCTTATAAGGTCCTCCATGAATGGACAGAATAACTTTCGTGCATATTCAGTAGATAGATGATATTCATAGGAACATGTTCCTATTAAAGTTTTCCATATACTCAAAATATTAGGGAGTATTGGAAAGTTTGCATTGATGGCGGATCTTATAGAGGGTTTGATGATTATCTGAAAACACATGACCTTTCAGGGTATTTAATATGATGATCTGGAAAAGACAAACGATCCTCTGAGTATGATCTATAGGCACATAATACTCTAAAAGTCTTCCACGAACTCAAGATATACGGGCGTATTGGAGAGTTTTTATTGATAGCAATCTCACAACAAAAAGCTACACCCGGAATATCTTTTCGAGGGGTTTCTAAATAAAATCATATATTTATCGGGGTATTCTATACATATTTGACCTTCTGGAGAACTTCTGGTACATGTCCTTCTGATAGTCATCATCCCTCAATAGAGGGTTCAGGAGGATAGCAGTTCTCATTGAGATATGGAACACCGTTGAGGAGTGGAGAACTTCAATGTACAAATCACATTTTGAGGATCTTCGTTAGCTGGCTACATCCCCTAAGAACTTTTGAGGGACTTCAAAAACAATATGATTCCCTGACGATATACTCAGGAGTTTAAGGAGGATAGACAGTAGATCTTGCTCAGTAGTCTAGTGTTAGCATAATACGCTGAGCTTATAAACTATCTTCAGAAAGAAGTATTTGCAACGTATATTCTGAGAATTTTCGTTTGCCGGATAATTTCTGAGGAAATTCAATGGACAAGGGGATTCCCATATGATCTTCTATAAACGGTTGTCTTTCCGATTGTCATAATTGTTCTATAGAAGGTTCAGGAGGAAAGCGATTTTCAATGTGATAAGAAGCAACAGAAAATCTTCCAGAGGAGTGGACAGATCACATTCTGAGGATCTTCATTAGCAGGTAACAAATTTTCCGAGTCATGGTTTTCGGAGTAAAGAATTATTCCACAATATTCCAATTTTCTTATTTAAGTTAGGGCAGTTTTGAGGATTATATGATATTTGTCCCGAAATATCATATAATCATCATCGAAAATTCTAGTCTTCGCTCTTGACCATAAGCGGAACCTAATACAAAATTTCCTAGCCATCAGCTCGAAATTTGTACCCTCTAATGTGTTAATGGTAATACTAAACAATATCAGAATAAGCAGACTCCTATGTATAGGTATTTAAGGGTTCATTTGTCCTGCTTAATATTGGCCGATCTCCATAAAAATAGACATTTTTTATACCCTTCACCACTCTGTGGTACAGGGTATTATGTCTTTGTGCATATGTTTGTAACAGGCAAAAATAATCGAGATAGACCCATGGTTCCTTTTGAGAATATGCATAGAATCACTTTCTGAGTCGATTTATGCATGTCCGTCCGTCCGTCTGTTGGTGTTAAATTGTAAACAAAGTACAGGTCGCATTTATAATCCGATTTGGATGAAATTTGGCAGAGCTCATTTGTTTGGCACAAGGACGAACCCTATTGAAATTGGATAAAATCGGTTGAGATTTAGATATAGCTCCCATATATATTTTCGTCCGATATAGGCACCAAAGTACCTATGCATCTTTCGATTTGCACGAAATTTGGCATAAAGTACTGAATTGAGCCTAAACTGACGTCTGCCAAGTTTCATGAAAATCGGCCCAGATATAGATATAGCTCCCATATATAGTTTCCTCCGATTTCATGTAAATGGTGCCCCAAAGTCCCTATATATCTTTCGATTTGCACCAAATTTGGCATAACGAACTGAATTGAGCCTAGAGTGATGTCTGTCAAGTTTCAAGAAAATCGGTCCAGATTTAGATATAGCTCCCATATATAGTTTCATCCGATTTCATGCAAATGGTGCACCAAAGGCCCTATATATGCTTCGATTTGCACGAAATTTGGCACAGCGTAATGAATTGAGCCTAGAGTGATGTCTGTTAAGTTTCGAGAAAATCGGTCCAGATTTAGATATAGCTCCCATATATAGTTTCCTCCGATTTCATGTAAATGGTGCACCAAAGACCCTATATATCTTTCGATTTGCACCAAATTTGGCATAACGAACTGAATTGAGCCTAGGGTGATGTCTGTCAAGTTTCAAGAAAATCGGTCCAGATTTAGATATAGCTCCCATATATAGTTTCATCCGATTTCATGCAAATGGTGCACCAAAGTCCACATGTATCATTCGATTTGCACGAAATTTCGCATGAATTAGCCCAGAATGTTGTTTGCCAAGTTTCCTGAAAATTTTGTCTACGGACGTACACACATGTCTAGATCGAC